>NW_020646859.1:0-594 GCF_003573695.1 Papaver somniferum | reverse complement strand
TTGGAGTCCCAGAGAGTCTATAACCTAAGTGACAAAATCCTTGCTGCTTGAGCTCTAATTGTTGCCACCTTGTTTTTCTCCCGGGTCCAGGATGATATTCAAGTCTCCAATTAGGACCCATGACTTTTGAACTTGTCTAGAAAGACATGAAATATGTAACAATTGTATTATTTTCTCATCTACTTCAACTTCACCGTAAACACAAGTAATTTTTTTTTATTTTTGTCACCAATTAACATTTCAAAATGGGAGATATTTAAATGGGATGAAACTAATTTTATTTATACATTATTGTGTCAGGCTATTGCTAACCCCTTAGATATACTCACAGAAGGAACTATAAACCACTCATGAAATTTGGAATTTTTCAACAGAAGGTCCATTTTTTCGAATGGGGCCTTTATCTCCGATAAAAAAAATCGTCTTGTAGTATTGGCAGAGGTGATTCAGATGACCCCCAGTGATAGGCGTCTTAATTTCTTGGACTTTCCATCAGAGCAGTTTCATGATGAAAGAAAAGGAACTAAGCCTAGGACAGGACGTGATTAGCTTTAAAAGAAACCTAGAGAAAAATAAATCAATAGATGAGGATAT
>NW_020646858.1:0-1119 GCF_003573695.1 Papaver somniferum | reverse complement strand
TTCTTCTTCTTCTTCTTCTTCTTCTTCTTCTTCTTCTTCGTTATTCTCAGTGTTTTCATTATTCTCTTCTTCTTCTTGATTAACATCATTGTTTCCATTGGTATTGATGATTATGGGTCCTTCGCCTTCATCAATTACTTGACCCCATCTCATGTGAAACATTCCTGGATCCCTACTTGGTCCATCATTAGTTTCTTTCCAGTTCCAGTTTGCTTTTTCATCGAATACCACATCTCGACTCACTATTACTCTTTTCGTTGTTGGATTGAATAATCTGTAAGCTTTGGATCCAGGCTCAATTCTTAGATGCACAAGAGTCTGAGATCGATCATCCAGTTTCTTAAGAGTTGCAGAATCAACTTTTGCGTATGCTTTGCAACCAAGCAATCTTAAATGATTTATGTTTGGTTTTTTCTTTCGCAAACTTTCATATGCAGTCATGTCTTTCAGAGCTTTCGTAGGTATCCTGTTTATTAGGTATGTGGAGTGTCGTACAGCTTCTCCCCATAGATAATTAGGTACCTGCATAGCCTTTAAAGAACTTCTTGTCATCTCCATTAGAGTCCTGTTTTTCCTCTCCACCACTCCGTTTTGTTGTGGTAGCCCTCGAACCATGTTGTTCTGAGACATAGTTTTTAAGGTTCTGAAACTTATGTGTCCTAATCTTGCATGCCACTTCCATGTCTGATCTTTCATTCTCATATTCAGACACAATGGCCTTCCAATCATGAGACTTATCTTGTAGTGTCTATTCTGTGAGCGTGAGACTCTAACTAAAAGTCTTCCACTTGGTTCATGAACTGTTAGATAATCTTGTCGCATTCTAACATCACATCCAACTTCTGTAGCTTGTCCTAAACTTAGAATGTTGCTTTCTAAGTTTGGTATGAAGTAGATGTTTGTGACAAGCTTCTGTTCTCCGATCTTTCTCTGAAATAGAATTGATCATTTCCCTTCAATTTCTACAGAAGATCCATCCCCAAACTTCACTTGTCCTTTGATTTTCTCATTGAGTTCAGAAAAGTAGTGTCTCTTACCAGTCATGTGATTGCTGGCTCCATTATCTAAATACCAAATTCCTTCTTCTCCATCCTTTGATTCGTAGTTCTTTGGTATTAG
>NW_020646857.1:0-4060 GCF_003573695.1 Papaver somniferum | reverse complement strand
CAATAATAAAATAATGGGCGTGTGGGACCGGCTAGGGCATGGTCGGCCGGCTAGAGCCCGATCCCACAAGTTTTCCTAATTTTTTAATATTTTTCATGATTTTAGAGAAAATACATGAAATTAGGTACTTTTAGGGAAAATTCATAAAATCAAGGAATTTTCATAATTTGAGAAAGAATAATAAAATAATGGGACGTGAGGTGTGGGACCGGCCACGGCCAAGGCATGACCGGCCGGCCGCGGTCCCCCAACACCTTTCCCTAATTTTATTATTTTTTGATAAAATCATGTGATTTAGATAAAAATACATAAAATTAGGTAATTTTCATGATTTTAGGGAAAATTCATAAAATCAAGGAATTTTCATAATTTGAGAGAAATAATAAAATAATGGAGACGTGAGGTGTGGGACCGGCCACGGCCAAGACATGACCGGCCGGTGACGGTCCCGTGACATCTTTCCCTAATTTTATTATTTTTTGATAAAATCATGTGATTTAGATAAAAATACATGAAATTAGGTAATTTTCATGATTTTAGGGAAAATTCATAAAATCAAGGAATTTTCATAATTTGAGAGAAATAATAAAATAGTGGAGACGTGAGGTGTGGGACCGGCCACTGCCAAGGCATGGCCGGCTGGTGCGCGGTCTCGCGACACCTTTCCCTAATTTTATTATTTTTTGATAAAATCATGTGATTTAGATAATTTCTTTGAAATAAAGGAAATTTGCTCGAACGAGAGGATTTTCATGAGATCGTGAAAATAGTAAAAATATGATAAAATATAAAATTGGGCGCGGGACTAGTCACGGACTGGCCGGCTGGTGAGCCTAGTCCCCTGACGCTTTTTTTTAATATTTTATTATTATTATTTTCCCTTCCTATTTTGCATAGGTTCCTCGTTCGTTCACATTTTTGAAATGCTCGTTCGTGCATTCAAAATGCTGGTATGTGCATTATCTGCTAATTACACTTGCACCATTTTTGTCAGGGCTTATTCGATGCTCAGATGCCTGTTCCGTTGAATATTTATTACTAACCAGTGGAAGAACCACAGATTGAAGTAACGAAATATAACGAGGAATCGTAGAATATTGTTGAATATTCAGGCGATCAATTGACGACTCGTAGAATATTGCTGGATATTCAGACGATGGCTCGTAGAATATTGCTGGATATTCAGACGATTTAAGATAATTAATTGTTGGCTCTATAATAGAAGGGCTTCATGTCTAGGAGCATTAATTATCTGAGGGTTGAGCAATATGAACTTGCTGGAGTGTCATATTCCTCTTGCATAGTCGGGGAAAATCTGGTTACATCCCGAAGACGTTATCGTTCTATACTAGCAGACATGTTGTCTAGGAGCCGCCCAATCTTTCGATTCTATACAGTATGAGATGTGTCGTGGCCTCAGCTGAGAGACTGCACATCTTCATCTTCTATGAGAGACTTTCTCCATCAGAGGTGGCATGAGCTTTCATGCATAGAGACATGAGTCTCGATACTCATCCGATTTTCAGATCCGGAGTAATTACTGAAATTACTCAGTATTCATGAGATGTGTCTTGGCCTCAGCTGAGACACAACACATCTACATGTACTCTGAGAGACAACCTTCTCAGTCAGAGATTTTATGGCATGAGCTTTCATGCTTTAATGAAGGACATGAGCCTCAATACTCATCCGGTTGTCGAATTTGGAGTATAGTTTTACAATTCTACCCTTTGTCGAAAATCCACCATCTACATTAAGTCCCCTGCTTAGTGAGGAACAGTCATGTTCCTCAGTCAGCATTGAATGGTGATTTTCCAGGTACAGACAAAAATAAGTAATTGAACTAAGTCATAAGATAAGATGTTACCGGATTTCGACTGAATGAGAAAACCATGGTTTGAGCAGAAACCTCTGTGGCATAATAAAATATCATCCAGTGAACATAAATTGGTGTAGAACCGCTGATTCGATGGTGGAACGTTGTTGGTTTAGGATTCACGGGCCGGGCCCAAAAAGGAAATCATTATGGAATTAGGTTTTGAAAATAAAATTAGGTATAAAAGGAATTAATTCCTATTTTCTTTTTTATTTCTCCCACAACCGACCACCATCTTCATCTTCCTCCCATCTCACGTCCGAGCATCAGGAGCAGCAGGAGAAGTTGAGAAATGCGTGAGATCAATGGTGATCTGAGATTGTAGGTGTGTTGTGAATTCAGCGTGAAAATGCTCCGAATGATTGAATTTTGCTCAATTGAGAGTAATTTCTGTGAGTTCGTGTAGACGAAAGATTGTCTGTATGAACTTTGATGAGAAATTGCGCGTCTTAGCGAATATTATTCGAGTGTTCGAAAACTTCTGTCTTTTCAATCAAGATTTAGAGACATTTTATAATGTCGTAGTTGAAAACACCATGATCCCATGAAGTGTGACAGTTGCTGGAATCAGAGAGTGGGAAATGGGGAAATCGTGTTAAAACCAATTACTCATCGTGCGGAGACTTGGTTAACTTTCCACCCACTACTTTGTTGACTCTTCCAACTGATTGCACGACTTTCTCACATTCTCATCGTGGGTGAACACACGTGTCGTAGACCGCCAGACCAAAACCCTAGTTAGTATCCCCCCATGTGACACGATTGAAATCTCGTGACTGTGGAGTCAGTTGCTGACTTTATGGGACGATGAGTCCATGTAGCGCTGAGTTGAACATGATTAGCAAATGTTTAGAAACTCATGAATTTAATGTGTCTGCTGAGACGAGGTATCATTATAACCTAAGACGAGCAAAACTGTGTTGCTAAATCGTTGAATATTGGTAGTTGAACCAATATTCTTTGATTTGAGCAAATATTGCTAGTCTGAGCGAATATTGCTAATTGAATAAATATTGCCGGTTCGAGCGAATATTGCTAGTTCGAGCAAATATTGTTCTTTTGATGAATTGTTGGTAGCTGGACCAAATAAAATATTAATTTAAGTTACTGACTGCTGGGTCGAGCAAAATAAATATGAATATCAATCATGGAATCAACATAAAATTATCAGTGTTCGAATCTGCACAGAATCACGTTTCTGCAGAGCTCTGGATTCAAAACCCTAATTTTACCGAAATGATGATTTATTGCAAATCGACGCGGGACCGGCTACATGGGATGACGGGTTCACCATATAACGCACAGATGCTCGAATGAGCAAAAAATACCAAAGTCTCTTGAGGACCAGTTGGTGAAAGAATGATTAAATGCTGGTTTAATCATTTACTGAAATAATGCTCGTGTGAGCAACAAATCATAAAATCTGATGTAGAAAATATGAGGGGCCGACCAAGAGGTCATGAGACCGGCTCTTGATGGTCGTGGGACCAGTAGATGGTCGTTTGAGCGAACTTCCAATTGTTTGGAAAGAGTTCGAACCTAATATGAGCAACTGAGCAAATTAGGTTAAAATCATTAAAACATGCGGGACCGGCTGTTTGCAAGCTTCAGGGTCACCCTTGGTCGGTCAAGGGGATGTGCCCGTGTCACCATAGTGTCTGTGCTTCAGTCCTGAGAATTTTGATATTTTCTGATGCACGTTTGAGCAACATTTGGAGAAAATATGAAAAATCCATGGTTTTGCTGAAACCGACAAAAATACATGAGATGATGAAAATAATAAATAAACAAGGAATCACAAGGTGTGGGACCGGCCACGGCTAGGGCATGGACGGCCGGCTGACACGCGGTCCCACATGCTTTTCCCAGTTTTATGTGATTTTATGTATTTTTCTCTGATTTAAGGGAAATTCCATGAAACTGGAGAGTTTGGCGAAATTAGGGAACTTCCATGAGATGAGAGACATAAATTAAAATATAAAATAGGGAATGGGAGTATGGGACCGCCAATGGCCGTGGCATGGTCGGCCGGCTAATGGGCGCGGACCCCAAGGCGCTCTTCCCAATTTTATGTAATTTTGATGATTTTAGATAATTTTTCATAAAATCAAAGGGATTTGTTGAAAACCAAGATATCTTGTTGAAATCAGGGAGTTTTCATGAAATTAGGAAACCAAACACCAA
>NW_020646856.1:0-499 GCF_003573695.1 Papaver somniferum | reverse complement strand
AGATGGATAATCTGGAATCAAGGATTAATTAATATAAGATGAGCTTGATAAATATAGAGAATATGAGAAGAGTATTCAAAGTAATGGAAATGTTCCGCATGAGTTGCTTTTTTTAATAATTGTCTAGGAAACTTCTTATGAGAATTTATTCTTGTGTTCTAAGAAGGATAACTAGGGTTTGGAATAGCAATTATTGTGAGTACACATAGCTATTTCCAACGATTTTTCATCTTACAGATTTTTTAGGTTTATTAATTTAAATTCTAAAGTTTATTTGGAAGATGATTTTGCAGTATTAATCTTTATGGTTTTATATATTGCAACTTATTATGGGATATGTGTGTTTGCGTCCGTGAACTGTGATTGTTCCATATTCGCTCAAAAGTTAAGTCTATCATATGTAAGATAGAATGAACTTTTGACAACAAAAGCTAAGCCTATTATGTTATTATAAAAATATTGATGGAAGATAATGAACTTTTGTTTGCAAAGATTAAGT
>NW_020646855.1:0-1146 GCF_003573695.1 Papaver somniferum | reverse complement strand
ATACTTTTATTTTCTTTGATGAAAAAAACATCAAAATTAACTTTATGATAGCCCACAGCTGGAACTGTCCATGTCACAGTGTCAGTAAGCCTATTCCTTATTACTTGACTTTGTTTAGCAGCTAATTTAGCCACATTTTCAATCATGGATTTCTTTATCTGCTGAAAACGAAATTCCCAGATCTAAAGGCATATGAGAAAACGAAATCTTTTTTATTTTTCCCTCTTTACACTGACCAAACCAAGGCAGAGCAGTTATACGTGTCCTCCCTGTTTCCTTCTTTCTTTTTTATAACACTTGTCAAGCTAACCACATGCTACATCTAGGTACTAAAAAACTCAACCCACAAACACAAAACAGACCCACTACTCGTACTCGTACTACATAATGGCCAAGGACTTAAACTGCTTGTACATCATTCATTAGATTATATAAGGATAGCAGCAGGTTTTGGTTCAAAACAGTTGCTGTAAATGGAAGAGGCGGTAATTAAAAGAACTGTCATATATATGTGAATATTTTGATGACAGTTCCTGTGTAGAACAGTTAACATAGCTTGAAAACCATAACAGTTTATAACTGTTATTATCAAGGTTTGAAAAACGGCCGTTTTTCCGAAAAAACGTCCGTTATAACGCTCACGTCCATATACCGTGTCCGTGAGGCTCACCAACATGCTTGCCTAAATAACACCGATAAATAGGAAAAAATGGTGTTATTTAGACCCGTTATAACCGTTTTCACACCTGTGATTACCGTTTTTCTAAAATTAATATTTCAGTTTTTTTCTTCTAAATAACATTTTAACACACGTTTTTTACACCGTATTTTCCGTTTTCATACCGGTTAAACCCGTTTTTAAGGAAAAAAAATTTGAGTTGGAGAAATTCTTATACAATTTTTAATTTCAAACTTACAACTAAAATTTCATAAATAATCATTAAACACTTCAAATTTTATAAACTTACAATAAGTAACCTAGTGACAGTAGTGCTTGAAATTTTAAACTTAGACAAACCAACTTGTACCGGCATTTTTTTTCGACTTATTCAAGTATTTTCTGTTTTCTCGACGATTCTCAGTTGATTCCTCCTCCTCTTCCTCCGCCTCATATTGGTTCGCGTAATGCATTTGGCTGTCGTAGTT
>NW_020646854.1:0-701 GCF_003573695.1 Papaver somniferum | reverse complement strand
GTGGGATTTGAGGTGTGAAATATATCAGATTAGATGAATTTGCAATCTATAATTGAACTCAGATTGCAAAATTATCGTATACATACTCGATGTTCTCGTCCAGGTGGGATTTGAGGTGTGAAATGTATCAGATAGGATGAAACTGCAACCTATTACTGAACTCAGGTTGGAAGATTACCATATACATACCCGATGTTCTCGTCCAGGTGGGATTTGAGGTGTGAAATGTATCAGATTTGATGAAACTGCAACCTATTACTGAACTCATGTTGCAAGATTACCGTATACAGACCCGATGTTCTCGTCCAGGTGGGATTTGAGGTGTGAAATATATCAGATTTGATGGAACTGCAACCTATTACTAAACCGAGGTTGCAAGATTACCATATACAGACCCGATGTTCTGGTTCAGGTGTGATTTGAGGTGTGAAATATATCAGATTGGATGAAACTGCAACGTATTACTGAACTCATGTTGTAATATTACCATATAGATACCCGATGTTCTCGTCCAAGTGAGGTTTGAGGTGTGAAATATATCAGATTGGATGAAACTGCAACCTATTACTGAACTCATGTTGCAAGATTACCATATACACACCCGATGTTCTCGTCCATGTGGGATTTGAGGTGTGAAATATATCAGATTGGATGAAACTGCAACCTATTACTAAACTCAGGTTGCAAGATTACCATATACA
>NW_020646853.1:0-304 GCF_003573695.1 Papaver somniferum | reverse complement strand
GTTGGTGCTCTAAATTCTTCGGCTCATTACCGTCTGACTCTCCATCGTCATAATCCGGGTCGGATACGCTACGTCCCCTTGTCGCGTCTTCATTAGCCGCTATGACGACTCTACAGTCTCGGTTTGGCTCTGGTGATTTGGAGCTTGCTTCATCAAGTTGTTGGCTGGTCTTCGTGCTTAGAGCAATCCGCTCCTTTAAATCTTGATTTTCTCTGGCCAACAGGGCTACAGCTTCCGCGTAAACCTGCTGGCTCTTCCTCAGTTCCTCAAGCTCAGCCATTAGTCGGTGTGATTGGTTGGACCC
>NW_020646852.1:0-1359 GCF_003573695.1 Papaver somniferum | reverse complement strand
TAAATTGTGATTTCACTTTGAGTGTTTTTAATAGCATTGGTTTTAACATGGATTTTGTTTTGAATAATCAGGTGCATATGCTTGGATGGATTAGGAATTGATTTACTAGAAATGACATTAAGGAAAGTGAGTTACTCAATTGGCCAGAAACAATGGCTACCATTCTATGGGCCATTTGGAAATATATATGTGACCTATTGTTTAGGAAAATTAAACCAGATGTACAAAGCACTAAGTACACCATAACCTCTTTAGTTAAGGATAACATTAGAAGTAGGTTACTGCCAAATAGGGAGGAAGAGATAAACATTTCTATGTGTGATTGTATGTTAAACCCCCCTTTATGTCCATGAAAATAAATGTAGTTGTTGCATGTGATCTTGGTAATAAAAATTCTGCAATTGCTCTAACCTGTTCTGATCATACAGGTGCTTACTCAGGGGCAAGTGATAGACACATTTTTGTGTCTAATTTGATCTCAATACTATATATTGTTGTCTCTCGATTTTGTACTAATTTTGGTGTTTTATGTGTTTTTAGGCATTTTTGGGAATAAAACATTTTTGGAAAATTCGGTTCGAAAAGTTGATTTTGGCACCCGGAGGACACATGTTATTCGGACTCCCTGCTTTGGATAAGGGGCACCTCAATTTATAAGGGGCACCCTAATTGGACATCTGTTATTTACACTCCACATACGGTTAGGGGGACACCATCTTCAACATTTCAAAAATTGGTTTTGGCGGGAAAACATTCTTCTTCACTGGCAGATTTCTGGTTGGATTTTTGGACGGGATTTAAGGCGATTCAATGGCTGAAAATTGCTGGGATGATGTGTTTTTTCCTAACAGGATTGGTAAGAGTCTTTGGTTTGACTGAATTTGGCTATATTCTCGGTTTGAAGGACACAGGGGAGTACGTGTGTTAGAGAAATATTCACGGGATTACAGCTGTGCTGCTCGTGTTTGGATTGAGTTGGGTCTCTGAAGTATCGTAAAGGAGTTAACTAAGGAATATTCAGAAGCTGTAGACGCGTATAAGAGCAGAAAATCGAAAGAATATTTTTCCATATCCGGCAGTTATGACAACGATTCTTGGACCCTGCCGAGTATATAAAGGATCTGTGGAGGTCAAATAAGGGGGTCGAGTGTTGGGAGGAGAAGATAGAAGGCTGCAGAAGGAAGAATCATGAATTCTCTGCTGCTGCTGCTGCTTTTCGTGATGAAGATGAAGAAAACGAAGAGCAGACTCGCCACAACAGTCGTTCTTCAATAGTGGAAACGACACTTCAGAGAGGGTCGTATGCAACAATCTCAACAGCACAACATTTGTATCGTTCTTCTTGTAACAGTTGAACAA
>NW_020646851.1:0-638 GCF_003573695.1 Papaver somniferum | reverse complement strand
TGTGCTAACCTACCAGCGAGCCTCATGGATAACCTAGCCAAGGGAGCCGAAACGGCGGGAGGGGGGCTGAGATTGTGTCACAAGGGGGGCAAACTAACACTACCTTTCATATTAATTCCTGCAATATTACACTATTGGGGACTCGAACCTGGGACCTCCTGAAGCGCATTAAACTTTGCCTATGTAAAGAGTGGTCGAGATCGGTTTAGGAAAAAGATAAATCTACGGTCGTGGATTGTTCAGCTTTAATGTTATTAGTTTGAATTTTGTATTAATTGGTGTTGTCTCATTAATTGCTCATAATAAATGGTTTATTAATATTTATTTCTCTTAATTAAACTACTAAATGCAAATTCCATTAATTGCTCAAATGATATTATTAGTGTTTTTTTTTTATTTAATTATAATACTATTAAATTATTATTTATAAGTGATTGGTTGGTAGCCTAGCGACAATCTGGGCGCCAATGCCTTTATTAATTGGGGTCTTATTAATTGGTGATGATGAATGATTTATTAAATTTTCATTTCCCTTGATTAATCTAATAAATACATAATTTCATTAATAAATAATTTTACTAAAGATTACATCAATTGAAACTATTAAACATAAGTGATGGTTGTGATTGCGATTAAAG
>NW_020646850.1:0-1690 GCF_003573695.1 Papaver somniferum | reverse complement strand
GTTCATTGATGAAGTGATAATATTGGTAAGGGAAATTTGGTAGAATAAATTATTTAGATCTGAAAATACGTAAATAGAACCCTTCCTCCTAATTATCTTGTTCTTTTGTACCCTTTAATTTGTACTATGAAGCTTTTGATCTTGAGAATTAATGCATCATACGACACTAATTTTTTTTAGATTGAAATATTTATAAATATTTAAGATTATATTCTTAATGATGTATCACCGGTAAAAACCGATATTATCTTTTGTATAGGTGTATCGGCCCCTAAAGATACGATACAGATACACGATATTAACCACTTTGTGTCAGGCATTGGAGAAAACTAAATGGACTTTGGAAAACGAAGTAACAAAATGTCAATTTAGTTTTATCCAATCCTCACCTCCGAAAATAACGATTTGTTTTCTCTAAGTCCAAAGTGAAGGTCATGAAAGAGATGTTGAATTGAATAATAGATTCAGTTGTCTTCAACATCTCATCCACAACTATAACTTTGTTGTTATTTCGCTTCAATTAGAGAATGGAGGGTTTCCTATAAGTATTATTGTACACTGAATGTGAGATGTTGGAGAAAACTAAATTTTGATCGTAAACAAAGGTAGTTTCATCCAACTCTCACTTTTAGACATTAACAATCTTCAAGATCAAGATCTAAACAAGTGAAGGTTGGAGGTGAGATATTTGAGGAAACTGAACCAATTTTAAAGCACATACATACACAAAAGGTGCTAAACAGGTTGAGTCTCCTACAACTTTCACTCACAACTTTAATACCATAAATAATGATAGAGGAATCTTGAATATTGCTTGGTACTTAAAACAAGAATTTTCGGACTTTGGGAAGACTAGCTAGATTAAATGTCCAGGAAGGGAATACTAAAAGCACAACAATAATAAATGCATGCTAGTATTAGTGGTACATGTACAACATAAGAATAGTGCTCTAAAATGACAAGTTTGTTAGGGTCTTTGGTGGTTGTAGCTTCTTTTGAACCAAGTTTTGTAATATTTTTCCAGAAACTTGACATACCATTTTAAACCCCATCGGTTTAAAGTTGTTGTGATTTCCTAGTAGTTAATTAATCAATAAATCGATCAGAAGCCCCACCCCCATGAATACAATCACTATAATTGAGATATAGGTGGTTCGGTCTTCACTTACCTTTTGTTGAAGAAGTTCTCAACAAGCTTTGGATGATCCTCATCTTCAAATAGTAAAACGCAATGATGACTGTCGTGATGTCCGTTTCTCAACTATATCTTCTATCCTAATCCGAGACTTAATTAATTGTAGACTAGAAATCAAGATATAGTTTTGACAACTAAATTTGACAACAAACTTGAGATAACAACACTTGTGAGTTCGACCGAGAAATACTCTAACACTACCTACCTCTCTTTATCAATTAAAACAAAATATGGCAAATTGAGATGAAAATACACAAATGATAATGTTATCAGACTTGTGAATGAAAGAAATATAACAAAACATGAAGGGTGTCAGGGCATGAAATCTGGATATGAGCCATTTTGAAGTTTCTTAAATGTCGACAAGGAAACAGAAATGCACAAACGACCAACAATAAAAATAGAAGGCAAGATGAGTATTGCAGAAACATGTTATTTTTTACAGTGAGATCTCTCCTATTTGTTTTATGTGCAGTTCCTATGAGGCACTTGAGA
>NW_020646849.1:0-509 GCF_003573695.1 Papaver somniferum | reverse complement strand
GTCTCGTGAAGGTTTACCAGAGGTGTGCCTACAAAACCTAAGGACAAAATATAAGCTCATATTCCATCAAATGTGACATGTGCAAAACAGTTTAAGCTCACAGCAAAATGGAGATGTCAATCTAGCTATCGAAGGCACAATCCTAGCACTGATAACAAAAAAAGACATGTGATAAGAGTGTAAAGTGTATCTACACATGTGTAAAGAAAGATCTGAAGTTATGACTACTAATCACCAAGAGATAGTTTCTCAGGCTACGAACCAAGGTCGAAATCTAGCTAGCTGTCCGGACTTTACGAGAATTGTGAATGAGTTGGAGGTATTTCACAATTACTCGCGTTGTACATCAATGGCACACACCCTCCTTGCTTATTACAAAGAAACAACAAAAGACCATTTACATGACTCTTATTTACATTGACTATTCTCTTTTTATTTTTGGAACAAGAGATGATGGAATTGATAAATACTTGATTTTTTTTTTTTTGTTTTTTTTTTTTTTTTTTTTT
>NW_020646848.1:0-754 GCF_003573695.1 Papaver somniferum | reverse complement strand
TTAATTGTAAACTAGATAAACTAAACTTTAAGAGAAAAAGTTTGAAAAATGTATTGTAATCACAAATAATATGTTCTAAGGCATTACGTCTAGTAAAAATTGCATTTCTATGTACGTTGATTCAAGAAAATATGAAGGAAGTCAAATTTCACAATAGAAGAAGGATGAAATACCAAGAAGAACTAATCCAAATCCTAACAAATTTCATCTATCTTGAATCAAATAGAAAGACAAAGCCAACACAAAAACAAAGAGTTCATAAAAATGTTGAATTTTATATACGTTAACTCAAAAAAGTCTACACACTTCGTTATACATCTGAAATTGATTTATGAGACTAAATTGTAAATTAGATAAACTCATCTTTAATAGAAAAAGTTTGAAAAATGTATTGTAATCAAAAATAATATGTTCTAAAGCATTACGTATAGTAAAAATTGCATTTCTATGTACGTTGATTCAAGAAAATATGAAGGAAGTCAAATTTCACAATAGAAGAAGGATGAAAGACCAAGCAGAACTAATCCAAATCCTAACAAGTTTCATCTATATTGAATCAAATAGAAAGACAAAGCCAACACAGAAAGAAAGAGTTCATAAAATGTTGAATTTTATATAAGTTAACTCAAAAAACTCTACAAACTTCGGTATAAGTCGGAAATTGATTTCTGAGACAAATTATAAACTAGATAAACTCATCTTTGACAGAAAAAGTTTGAAAAAGTATTGTAATTACAATTAACATGTTCTAAGG
>NW_020646847.1:0-535 GCF_003573695.1 Papaver somniferum | reverse complement strand
TCATAAAAATGTTGAATTTTTTATACGTTAACTCAAAAAAGTCTACACTCTTCGCTATAAGTCAGAAGTTGATTTCTGAGATTAAATTGTAAACTAGATAAACTCATCTTTAACAGAAAAAGTTTGAAAAATGTATTGTAATCACAATTAATATGTTCTAAGGCAGTACGTCTAATAAAAATTGCATTTCTATGTACGTTAATTCAAGAATATATGAAGGAAGTCAAATTTCACTATAGAAGAAGGACGAAAGACCAAGCAAAACTAATCCAAATCTTTACAAAATTCATCTATCTTGAACCAAATAGAAAGACAAAGCCAACACAAAAAGAAAGTGTTCATAAAAATGTTGAGTTTTATATACGTTAACTCAAAAAAGTCTACACACTTCGATATACATGTGAAATTGATTTCTGAAACTAAATTGTAAACTGGATAAACCCATTTTTAACAGAAAAAATTTGAGAAATGTATTGTAATCACAATTAATATGTTCTAAGGCAGTATGTCTAGTAAAAATTGCATTTCTATGTAC
>NW_020646846.1:0-662 GCF_003573695.1 Papaver somniferum | reverse complement strand
TCAAAAGCAGGATAAAGTAAGGATGTGTTGGTCAACAAGAACGGATTACAACACGTGTAGTTATCAAAAAATGAGGATAGTTTCAGTAATCATAAAGAGTAGATTACGACATGTGCAGGCGGTTAGGCCAAAATTAAGGGATTGCATGGATGACCATAAAGATACCAAAAAACAAAAGTAGGTACGGGAAAAATCATGCTTCTCGCGGACCTTTCTTCCCCAGTCAGAACAATGTGAGAAGAAGAACAATGTGGATTCAGGAATCGCACTCTACAATGACTTATGTGAATAACAAAGGAATGTGGTTAAGCGCGATAGCCCACAAATCATGCGAAGATAACACAAGAAAGAAAGACAAAAAATCTTGTGAATATCTCATTGAAAAGAAGATAAGGTTCATATGAAAAGTGAAACATCGCACAGGAAAAAGGATAAGGTTCACGGAGAAAGCATGATACTAGATTTTATTAACTGTAAACAGTTGTAATTAGATATAATTGATTGTAAATAACTATAAAACAGCTGTCATCCACTTAATATTAGATTATATAAGGGGAAAGAGAGTACGTGAAAAGAGGTTTGAGATTTTGTTTAGAGAAGAGAAATGTTAAGAGAGAGAGTCTATAAATTGTATTTTCTTCGTTGCATTATCATTTTTTTTT
>NW_020646845.1:0-655 GCF_003573695.1 Papaver somniferum | reverse complement strand
GCCCGTACTGTGAAACCCGCGGCTGGCCCGTAAACCCGTAATTCCATTCCCCGTACTGTGAAACACGTAGCTTGTTACGTGTCTTCCTATTTGTTTTCTTCTTTATTTTCTTCTTCTAGGAATTGTTATTTCCTTACCATGTAGCTTCGTTTCTATCTGATGAAGAGAAAAGGGGATCTGAAATTTGTTCTTCTCCAAGCTGCTGGCATCAAATTGAGACGGAACTGGAGATGAGTTCCTTGGGTGTTGTTCATGGTGGCTGTATGTGGTTTGCAGATGTAATTGAAGATGGCAGAAAATGAAAGTTAGGGATTTGTGTTGGTGGAATTGATATTGGTGTTACTGAAATTGGGTTCAAGTGAAATCACGGTTGGAAAAATTTCGTTAAAAAATTTCGTTAACTTTTGATTGCAATCTCGTTAGTTAATAGATAAAAAATTTCAAAAAGAAACACTTTCTTATTTTAAGATCTAAAACTGTTCTATCTTTAATTTTGATTGGAAGTAACTCATCATATTCAAAAATAGGGCGCTTTAATCTGTATTACCCATTGATTTGGTTTGATGTTTATCCATTTGCATTTCCGAGTTGAGTCTGTTCTCGATCGATTGCTTCAAGTTAGGTCAAAATCTACTTTAAATGTTCAACGCACCAC
>NW_020646844.1:0-1114 GCF_003573695.1 Papaver somniferum | reverse complement strand
TTAAAAAGACTAAGGAATGCAGTTTGCAAACCGTGGCTATAAAAGTTCATGAACTGATTCAAGTGAATCAAATCATCTTTGCTTCAATTGTGTCTTGTGTAGTACATAAGATTTCCTTGCAATTGAACAACTCTCTAACTAGTTCATTTGCAGTCACTTGAACTAGTTATGGTGAAGAAGAACATGGTTGATATGAAATGCTCATATGGCTAACCTTTTGGTTAACTATTGTTAAACCAACAAGTGCATACGTTTGGGTACGGTTAACAAACTTAGAAGCGTGCATTGTCAAGTTTATGTAACAAGCTAAGTTTTCGATCTAACGGTTGAGAAATATTAGCTTGAATCTAAATCAGGTTTTCATCTAATGGTGAATATTGAATGCTTTGTTACTAAGATAACATTAATTGCAAAACCTGATTTGAAAGACTATATAAAGGAGACATCTAGTATTGTTTAAAACTAATCCCCACACCTTAAGTGTGATACTAGTTTGCATACTAGAGTCGATCTCCTTTAACCTTTGGTTTTCTTCTTCTAAAACCAGGTTAACGACTTAAAGACTTCATCGGGATTGTGAAGCCATACCGATACTACTTTTATCGTAGTTGTGTAATCTGATCTTGCATCTTCTATCGTACGAGTACAATCAGATTGATTGGCTTGAGATTGATATCTCCGATAGGCAAGATACAAAAAGTAATCACAAACACCTTCGTCTCATTTTTTGTGATTCCGCAACATCTCGTTTCGCTACCATACGATTAAGATTGTTGTGAGGTGATTGATAACTCTAGGATGTTCTTAGGGAATATAAGACCGTATTATCAATTGGTTCCTGTTCACCTTGATTATTATCAAAAGACGGAACAAAACCTTTAGGGTTTATCTGTGGGAGACAGATTGATCCTTTGATAGACCTGTCTGTGTGAGACAGATTTGTTTATTGTCAAAGCATGCGATTTTGGATCGTAGAAACTCTTAGTTGTGGGTGAGATCAGCTAAGGGAATCAAGTGCGCAGTATCCTGCTGGGATCAGAGGCGTAGGAGCATAACTGTACCTTGGATCAGTGGGAGATTGATTGGGGTTCAACTACAGTCCAGTCTGAAGTTA
>NW_020646843.1:0-1235 GCF_003573695.1 Papaver somniferum | reverse complement strand
ACTCAAAAGTATATCTATTCTATCTCCTACTCTTTGAGACAAAAGTCGTATGCTATATATATATAGACTAGATCATACACATTTGGTATTTCGAGCCGAGTATACCTCTCCTATCTATATCTCGAAATATGTGTTGATAAGCTTTTCGCTTCGACTAAGATTATCTTTACCTAGTGACGAAAGTCATGAATATTTCAGTCACTTTGAAAATTGCGTTGACGAGAAATAGTGTAACAACTATATAACGTCCTCTAAGAATGTTTCAATGATTGCAATGAGAGTTTAGATTAAATAACCAATGAATTCCTTGAACCGAAGTTTTCGAACTTTGTTGATCAAGAGAACCGGAAGCATGGCAAGTGCCAAGTCCGTGAACTCAGTCCGCGAACTGCCGAAGTTATCAAACCCGAGAATTTCTGCTGGAGTTGACAAACTACTTGCGTGAGCCAAGTCCGCGAACCCAGTTCGCGAACCGGCGTAGTTCTCGAACCCGAGAATTTCTGATGGAGTTTGTAAACTCTATCCGGTGTCTTAAGTCTGCGAACTTGAGAAGGTTATATATCTAAAGATGATTTCTGAACTTAATCTTAAAAGACTAAGTAATGCATTTGCAAACCGTGGATATTAAAGTTCATGAAACTATTCGAGTGAATCAAATCATCTTTGCTTCAATTGTGTCTTGTGTAGTTACATAAGATTTCCTTGCAATTGATCAACTCTCTTAACTAGTTCATTTGAGTCAATTGAACTAGTTATGGTGAAGAAGAACATGGTTGGTATGAGACGCTTATATGGTTAACCTATTTGGGTAGACTATTGTTGAACCAACAATGTACACGTTTGGGTGCGGTTAACAAACCTAGAAGCGTACAGTCATTTGTGTATGACAAGCTAAGTTTTCGATCTAACGGTTGGGAAATATTAGCTTGAGTCTAAATCAGGTTTTCATCTAACGGTGAATATTGATTGTTTTGTAACTAAGGCAAAACCCTGATTTGAAAGGCTATATACAGGAGACATCTAGTATTGTGCAAAACTAATCCCCACACCTTACGTGTGATACTAGTGTGCGTGCTAGAGTCGTTTCTACTTTAACCTTTGGTTTTCTTCTTCAAAAACCATGTTAACGACTTAAAGACTTCATTAGGATTGTGAATCCAGACCGATACTACTTTTATCGTAGTTGTGTGATCTGATCTTGCATCTTCTATCGTAACAGTAGAATCATATTGATT
>NW_020646842.1:0-583 GCF_003573695.1 Papaver somniferum | reverse complement strand
AATGGTTGTTATGAAATGAATTTCTTGGATTGTTTTGTTTCTAGGTAATGGTTAGTGGAAATAGTCTGCAGAGTATTTTTGCACACTGCCAATGAGATAGTATAATAGTCTTAATGGGCACTTGATGTTGAAATGGAAAGCTCACTTTATCAGAGCTTCAGAATGAGAAAATATCTTTTGAAGTTTAAAATTAGTGATACAACAAAATGAAAGTCTTGGATTTTGATCCAAGTCTTATGCTTGTCATAACTCTAGTAATCTTGAAATGGTTACTAGGGGAAAGAGAAAAGCAAACAGTTACAGTTACGGCGAGCCTTTGTTTTTTTTCCGGTATTTGTTAAGGGCTACAACTTGTTTATTAGAAACTGGTTCTGGTTGGTGTTAAACAGGAATATTGAATCTAGAAGGAAGGAGTTTAATGTATTGATTGACTGTCGACAGGTTCGGATGAGGTCTTAGATTGAGCAGCTAAATTAATTGCCTGAGTTTCTGGTTGTCGTGAGATTCCATAGTTCAGATCCATAGAAATTTTATGTGAATGTATTACTGTAAATCAAATTTTCTGGTTGTCTTAGAATGTATT
>NW_020646841.1:0-304 GCF_003573695.1 Papaver somniferum | reverse complement strand
CCAAGAGATAGTTTTTAGGCTAAGAACCGAATTCTAAGCCAAGCTAGCTGTCCGGCTTTACGAGAATTGTGAATGTTCATCCAATGAGTTGGTGATATTTCAGTTTACCCGTGTTATACATCGATGGCTGCACCCTCCTTGCTTATTACAAGATTATTTACAACAAAAAGATGACTCTTTAAATGACTCTTATTTACATTGATTACTCTCTTTTATTTTTGGAACAAGAGAGAACTATTGTCTTTAACATGACAAAACATGGAATAAATAAATACTTGATTTTTTTTTTTTTTTTTTTTTTTTT
>NW_020646840.1:0-565 GCF_003573695.1 Papaver somniferum | reverse complement strand
AATACAAAAATAAAGAGTTCATAAAAATGTTGAATTTTTTATACGTTAACTCAAAAAAATCTACACTCTTTGTTATAAGTCGGAAGTTGATTTCTGAGACTAAATTGTAAACAAGATAAACTCATCGTTAACAGAAAAAGTTTGAAAAATGTATTGTAATCACAATTAATATGTTCTAAGCCATTACGTCTAGTAAAAATTGCATTTCTGTGTACGTTGATTAAAGAAAATATGAAGGAAGTCAAATTTCACAATATAAGAAGGATGAAAGACCAGCCAGAACTAATCCAAATTCTAACAAATTTCATCTGTTTGAATCAAAATGAAAGACAAAGCCAAGACAAAAATTAAGAGTTCATAAAAATGTTGAATTTTTTATACGTTAACTCAAAAAAGTCTAAACTCTTCGTTATAAGTCGGAGGTCGATTTCCGAGACTAAATTGTAAACTAGTTAAACTCATCTTTAACAGAAAAAGTTTGAAAAATGTATTGTAATCACAATAAATATGTTCTAAGGCAGTACGTCTAGGAAAAATTGCATTTCTATGTACGTTGATTCAAGAA
>NW_020646839.1:0-479 GCF_003573695.1 Papaver somniferum | reverse complement strand
CGAAAATTGATTTCTGAGACTAAATTGTATACTAGATAAACTCATCTTTAACAGAAAAAGTTTGAAAAATGTATTGTAATTACAATTAATATGTTCTAAGGCAATACGTCTAGTAAAAATTGCTTTTATATGTACGTTGATTCAAGAAAATATGAAGGAAGTCAAATTTCAAAATAGAACACGGATGAAAGACCGTGCCGAACTAATCCAAATCCTAACAAATTTCATCTATCTTGAATCAAATAGAAAGACAAAGCTAACACAAGAAGAAAGAGTTCATAAAAATGTTGAATTTTATATATGTTAACTCAAAAAAGTCTACACAGTTCGTTATAAGTCGGAAATTGATTTTTGAGACTAAATTGTAAACTAGATAAACTCATCTTTAACAGAAAAGGTTGAAAAATGTATTGTAATCACAATTAATATGTTCTAAGGAAATACGTCTAGTAAAAATTGCATTTCTATGTACGTTGATT
>NW_020646838.1:0-269 GCF_003573695.1 Papaver somniferum | reverse complement strand
TCAGGCTAAGAACCAAGGTCGAAATCTAGCTAGCTGTCCGGACTTTACGAGAATTGTGAATGAGTAGGAGGTATTTCACAATTGCTCGCATTGTACATCAATGGCATACACCCTCCTTGCTTATTACAATAAAACACAAAAGATGACTCTTTACATGACTCTTATTTACATTGACTACCCTCTTTTATTTTTGGAACAAGAGAGAATGGAATTGATAAATACTTGATTTTTTTTTTTGTATTTTTCTGATATATATTTTTTTTTTTTTT
>NW_020646837.1:0-572 GCF_003573695.1 Papaver somniferum | reverse complement strand
GAAAGACAAAGCCAACATAAAAAGAAAGAGTTCATACAAATGTTGAATTTTATATACGTTAACTCAAAAAAGTCTACACATTTCTTTATAAGTTGGAAATTGATTTCTGAGACTAATTTGTAAACTAGATAAAGTCATCTTTAACAGAAAAAGTTTGAAAAATGTATTGTAATTACAATTAATATGTTCCAAGGCAATACGTCTAGTAAAAATTGCTTTTCTATGTACGTTGATTCAAGAAAATATGAAGGAAGTTAAATTTCACAATAGAAGAAATTTGAAAACCATGCAGAACTAATCCAAATCCTAACAAATTTCATCTATCTTGAATCAAATAGAAAGACAAAGCCAGCACAAAAATAAAGAGATCATAAAAATGTTGAATTTAATATAAGTTAAATCAAAAAAGTCTACACATTTCTTTATAAGTTGGAAATTGATTTCTGAGACTAAATTATAAACTAGATAAACTCATCCTTAACAGAAAAAGTTTGAAAAATGTATTGTAATTACAATTAACATGTTCCAAGGCAATACGTCTAGTAAAAATTGCATTTCTATGTACGTTGATT
>NW_020646836.1:0-839 GCF_003573695.1 Papaver somniferum | reverse complement strand
AGACTGAATTGTAAACTAGATAAACTCATCTTTAACAGAAAAAGTTTGAAAAATGTATTGTAATTACAATTAATATGTTCTAAGGCATTACGTCTAGTAAAAATTGAATTTCTATGTACGTTTATTCAAGAATATATGAAGGAAGTCAAATTTCACAATAGAAGAAGGATGAAAGACCAAGCAGAATTAATCCAAATCCTAACAAATTTCATCTATATTGAATGAAATAGGAAGACAAAGCCAAAACAAAAACAAAGAGTTCATAAAATGTTGAATTTTATATACATTAACTCAAAAAACTCTACAAACTTCGCTATAAGTGGGAAATTGATTTTAGAGACAAATTGTAAACTAGATAAACTCATCTTTGACAGAAAAAGTTTGACAAATGTATTGTAATTACAATTAACATGTTCTAAGGCAATACGTCTAGTAAAAATTGCATTTCTATGTACGTTGATTCAAGAAAATATGAAGGAAATCAAATTTCACAATAGAAGATGGATGAAAGACCAAGAAGAATTAATCCAAATCCTAACAAATTTCATCTATCTTGAATTAAATAGAAAGACAAAGCAAACACAAAAACAAAGAGTTCATAAAAATGTTGAATTTTATATACGTTAACTCAACAAAATCTACAAACTTCGGTATAAGTCGGAAATTAATTTCTGAGATTAAATTGTAAACTAGATAATCTCATCTTTAACAGAAAAAGTTTAATTACAATTAATATCTTCTAAGGCATTACGTTTAGTAAAAATTGGATTTCTATGTACGTAGATTCAAGAAAATATGAAGGAAGTTAAATTTCACAATAGAAGAAGGATAAAAGCCCA
>NW_020646835.1:0-504 GCF_003573695.1 Papaver somniferum | reverse complement strand
GAAATTGATTTATGTGACTAAATTGTAAACTAGATAAACTCATCTTTAACAGAAAAAGTTTGAAAAATGTATTGTAATTACAATTAATATGTTCTAAGGCAATACGTCTAGTAAAAATTGCATTTCTATGTACGTTGATTCAAGAAAATATGTAGGAAGTCAAATTTTACAATAGAAGAAGGATGAAAGACCATGCATAACTAATCCAAATCCTAACAAATTTCATCTATCTGGAATCCAATAGAAAGACAAAGCCAACACAAAAAGAAAGAGTTCATCAAAATTGTGAATTTTATATACGTTAACTCAAAAAAGTCTACACAATTCGTTATAAGTCGGAAATTGATTTATGAGACTAAATTGTAAACTAGATAAACTCATCTTTAACAGAAAAAGTTTGAAAATGTATTGTAATTACAATTAATATGTTCTAAGGCAATACGTCTAGTAAAAATTGCATTTCTATGTACGTTGATTCAAGAAAATATGAAGGAAGTCAAATTT
>NW_020646834.1:0-370 GCF_003573695.1 Papaver somniferum | reverse complement strand
TAGTAAAAATTGCATTTCTATGTACGTTGATTGAAGAAAATATGAAGGAAGTCAAATTTCACAATAGAAGAAGGATGAAAGACCATGCCGAACGAATCCAAATCCTAACAAATTTCATCTATCTTGAATCAAATAGAAAGACAAAGACAACATAAAGAGAAAGAGTTCATAAAAATGTTTAATTTTATATAAGTTAACTCAAAAAAGTCTACAAATTTCGTTATAAGTCGGAAATTGATTTCTGAGACTAAATTGCAAACAAAATAAACCCATCTTTAACAGAAAAAGTTTGAGAAATGTATTGTAATTACAATTAATATGTTCTAAGGCAATACGTCTAGTAAAAATTGCATTTCTATGTACGTTGATT
>NW_020646833.1:0-617 GCF_003573695.1 Papaver somniferum | reverse complement strand
ACAAAGCCAACACAAAAAGAAAGAGTTCATAAAAATGTTGAATTTTATATACGTTAACTCAAAAAAGTCTACACATTTCATTATAAGTCGAAAATTGATTTCTGAGACTAAATTGTAAACTAGATAAACTCATCTTTAACAGAAAAAGTTTGAAAAATGTATTGTAATTACAATTAATATGTTCTAAGGAAATACGTCTAGTAAAAATTGCATTTCTATGTACGTTGATTCAAGAAAATATGAAGGAAGTCAAATTTCACAATATAAGAAGGATGAAAGACCATGCAGAACTAATCCAAATCCTAACAAAATTCATCTATCTTGAATCAAATAGAAAGACAAAGCCTAAACAAAATGAAAGAGTTCATAAAAATGTTGATTTTGATATACGTTAACTAAAAAAAGTCTACTCATTTCGTTATAACTCGGAAATTGAATTTTGAGACTAAATTGTAAACTAGATAAGTCATCTTTAACAGAAAAAGATTGAAAAATGTATTGTAATTACAATTAATATGTTCTTAGGCAATACGTCTAGTAAAAATTGCATTTCTATGTACGTTGATTCAAGAAAATATGAACGAAGTCAAATTTCACAATAGTAGAAGGATGAAAGA
>NW_020646832.1:0-935 GCF_003573695.1 Papaver somniferum | reverse complement strand
AAATTTCATCTATTTGAATCAAATTGAAATACAAAACCAACACAAAAAGAAAGAGTTCATAAAAATGTTGAATTTTTTATACGTTAACTCAAAAAATTCTACACACTCGTTATAAGTCGGAAGTTGATTTCTGAGACTAAATTGTAAACTAGATAAACTCATCTTTAACATAAAAAGTTTGAAAAATATATTGTAATCACAATTAATATGTTCTAAAGTAGTACGTCTAGTAAAAATTGCATTTCTATGTATGTTGATTCAAGAATATATGAAGGAAGTCAAATTTCACAATATAAGAAAGACGAAAGACCAAGCAGAACTAGTCCAAATCTTATCAAATTTCATCTATCTTGAATCAAATAGAAAGACAAATCCAACACAAAAAGAAAGAGATCATAAAATTTTTGAATTTTATATACGTTAACCTAAAAAAGTCTACATACTTCGTTATAAATCGGAAATTGATTTCTGAGACTAAATTGTAAACTAGATAAACTCATTTTTAACAGAAAATGTTTGAGAAATGTATTGTAATTACAATTAATATGTCCTAAGGCATTACATCTAGCAAAAATTGAATTTCTATGTACGTTGATTCAAGAAAATATGAAGGAAGTCAAATTTCACACTAGAAGAAGGATGAAAGACCATGCAGAACTAATCCCAATCCTTACAAATTTCATCTATCTTGAATCAAATATAAAGATAAAGCCAACACAAAAAGAAAGAGATCTAAAAAATGTTGAATTTTATATACGTTAACTCAAAAAATTATACACACTTCTTTATATGTCTGAAATTGATTTCTGGAACTAAATTTGAAACTAGATAAACTCATCTTTAACAGAAAAAGTTTGAAAAATATATTGTAATTACAAATAATATGTTCTAAGGAATTACGTCTAGTAAAAATTGCATTTCTATGTACGTTGATT
>NW_020646831.1:0-2035 GCF_003573695.1 Papaver somniferum | reverse complement strand
TTTATTTTCTTGGTACTTTGTTTTCTTCTTCGTTTAATCCCAAAGATCAAAGTGTTGTGGTGAAATTCCCAAAAATTGGTATCTCGAGTTAGGTTTAGGGAAAAAAAAGATGATGACAAAGGTTTATGCGGGTTCTACGCGGTTTGAGGTAGAGAAGTTCGATGGTTCTATTAACTTCGGTTTGTGGAAAATCCAAGTTAAAGATGTTTTGATACAATCGGGGTTAGTTAAGGCGCTGAAAGGACAAGTTGAAAGAGGTGTCAAACCTGAAGACTGGGAAGATGTTGATTTAAGAGATGCAAGTCAAATACGACTATTATTAGCAAAGAATGTTTTGGCTAATGTCTCAAAGATTACTACAACAAATGATTTGTTAAGTAAACTTAAAGAGTTGTATATGAAAAACACTCGTTCGAATAGATTGTACTTGAAAGAGAAATTTCATACATTGAAGATGGCTGAAGGTACGTCTATTGCTAATCATCTCTGTGTTTTGAATTCAATTGTTTCTGAACTGGAAGTGTTAGAAGTAACTGTTAATGATGAGGATAAGGCACTTCGTCTCATATTGTCACTTCCACCATCTTATAAACACATGGTAACATACTTAAAGCATGGAAAAATGCTTTGAGTCTTTCCGAAGTTACAAGTGCTCTCTTGTCTGAAGAAAAGGAGATGAGGAGTAGTAAGGGTAATTCGTTGGAAGAGGATGTTTTATATGCTGGCGAGAAGAAGAAACACGGTAAGAGTGTTTGTTGGAAGTGTGGCAAACCAGGCCATATTAGGCGTGATTGAAAGTGGAAAGGTAATGGGACTGGTCCGGAAAAAGGTCCCGAAGGTCAAGATAACCATGTCAACGATGCTAGTTATGAAAGCGATTTCTCTCTTTTGGTTGCTGCTGATTTTAATCAAGAGGAGAGTTGGATTTTGGATAGCGGTACCACGACACATATGTGTGCACACCGGTCATATTTCGATAAGTATGTGGGGTGTAGTAGAAAAGTTTTTAATGGCGATGGCTCAGAACTATCGGTTAAGGGAGTCGGTGATATTCGCATTAGGACGTTTGATGGTAGATTTCGAACAATCCATGGAGTAAAACACGTCGGAGTTAAGGTGGAATCTAATAAGTCTTTCCCAATTAGATTCTGCGGGTTTTGGTTATTCCTTTCATGGTGGAGTAATTAAGGTTTATCAAGGGTCTACTATGATCATGAAAGGAAGTCGTAGCAGCGGCTTGTATACTCTGAAGCAGTCAGGGGTAGGTGGAGCTAAGGATATACCTGAGTCAACTTTTGGTAATGTTAAGTCTCATTGAAATTTGGCACTGGGTGGAGTTCCAGAGGCTCGTATGATCAAGAAGTGGGTTCCAAAGATTGGCAAGTCCAAGGATAACTTGGACTTTGTTGGTCATCAACATTGATGATGAATGGCCCGAAAGGGCAGGTAGACAAGAACACGGTGGACGTCAGTTTTTTGAAGAAGAAAGAGGAATTTGAGTGAACTATGGTCGGTTTGATTCCTTGAAGAGGATACGTAGGCAGCCTTTTGCGCAATCGACGTTGGAAGACGAAGGAGATTTCCTGTATCGATCGTCTCATGCATGAATGCATGATCCGAGGTGGAGAATTGTTGGTTAGTCGGTCACAGAGTTTTGAGTTTGTCTAAACTCAAATACTTGGTCCGAAAGCAAAGGTTTTTGAGTCGGTTATTGGGTGTTCAGTCGGTCATTGAGTCCTAGTTTGTAGGATACTTAATTGGAGTCGGCCAAGTAAACGCGAACAAGACCTAGATAACTACTATAAATAGGGGTCCTTGGTAGTGTTTGTTAACAATCTCATGGAGTTCTTCTAAAGAGTGGGAAAGCTAGGGTTTTCAGTCTCTTTGTGAGCTTCTTGTTTTCAGAAAGGATGAGAGTTGTGTGAGAAGGTAAGATTTCTCTTTGTAATCACCTTTACGGTTAATTGAATAAATCGTGTTCTTGTCTGTGGTTTTCACCCAGTTTGGGGTTTTCCACGTAAATCCTTGTCTTGTG
>NW_020646830.1:0-672 GCF_003573695.1 Papaver somniferum | reverse complement strand
GCTAGGTTTTTGATTTTGCATAGATGATAAAGATGGCGGAGAAGATAGTGTGAGTTCATCATCTTCATCTTCGTGCTGCTGCAACAATGGCGATTCAGAGGTGAAAATCTAGATCCGTTTTTTTTTTCTTTTTCATTTTTGGATTTTTTTTTAATTTCTTTATGCTCGTGTTGAAGATGAAGACGAAAAATTTCACTCTTTACATGAAATCATGTTGTTGTTGTTGCTCATGAAGATGAAGACTTTCACGATCTGCTGATGTTGATTGATGATGTTGCATTCGATGAAGATGAAGATGATGATGATGATGAAGAATTTCAAGATCTGATGATGTTGATTGATGGTGTTGCAGTCGATGAAGACTTCAAGATCTGTTGTTGCTCGTGTTAAAGCTGATGAAGACGATGAACGTGATGAATACGATATTGTTGTTGCTGTTTGAAGACGATGATGTTTGTTGCTGCTGTTTTTGAAGACGTCGAAGAAGATGAAAATGATGATGATGCAGTTCATTTCTGGACTGGATACTGTTTTTTTAGGTTTTTATCAGGATTTCATTTCTCTGGTTTATATAGGTTTTTATCAGGAGTTCATTTCTGGAATGACCTCTAGTTTATATAGGTTTTTATCAGGAGTTCATTTCTGGAATGAACTCTGTTTATTTAGGATTTT
>NW_020646829.1:0-987 GCF_003573695.1 Papaver somniferum | reverse complement strand
TCCTAGAAATAATATATTAGGATGAGTTTGGTACAGTCAACTCAGTCAACTGTCTGTTTGGTCCTTTTTGGAAAAATAAATTATAGTTTGGTCCTAGAAATAATGGTTTGGTACTAGGGCGATGTCATGGATGATGTAATTGTCATCTTGTAGTGGCAGAAATACCATTTTGGGACCATTACATCATCCATGACATCACCCTAGGACATATATACTCAATTCAAGATAGAAGTTATTATTTTCAGATTTACTTTCTCTCACCTCCATATTTTCGGATCTAGTTTTTCTCTCTCTTTTTTTTTCTTCATCTTCCTGCTAGGTTTTTGATTTTGCATAGATGATAAAGATGGCGGAGAAGATAGTGTGAGTTCATCATCTTCATCTTCGTGCTGCTGCAACAATGGCGATTCAGAGGTGAAAATCTAGATCCGTTTTTTTTTCTTTTTCATTTTTGGATTTTTTTTAATTTCTTTCTGCTCGTGTTGAAGATGAAGACGAAAAATTTCACTCTTTACATGAAATCATGTTGTTGTTGTTGTTGCTCATGAAGATGAAGACTTTCACGATCTGCTGATGTTGATTGATGATGTTGCATTCGATGAAGATGAAGATGATGATGATGATGAAGAATTTCAAGATCTGATGATGTTGATTGATGGTGTTGCAGTCGATGAAGACTTCAAGATCTGTTGTTGCTCGTGTTAAAGCTGATGAAGACGATGAACGTGATGAATACGATATTGTTGTTGCTGTTTGAAGACGATGATGTTTGTTGCTGCTGTTTTTGAAGACGTCGAAGAAGATGAAAATGATGATGATGCAGTTCATTTCTGGACTGGATACTGTTTTTTTAGGTTTTTATCAGGATTTCATTTCTCTGGTTTATATAGGTTTTTATCAGGAGTTCATTTCTGGAATGACCTCTAGTTTATATAGGTTTTTATCAGGAGTTCATTTCTGGAATGAACTCTGTTTATTTAGGATTTT
>NW_020646828.1:0-443 GCF_003573695.1 Papaver somniferum | reverse complement strand
GAACGAGAAACCCGGGTCCAACTCTTTCTGATATATTTCGTCTCCAGTTCATCCGAACGAGAAACTCGGGTCTAGTTCTAGTAATCATTGAACCTGTGATGTTCAATTCTGATATATTTCGTCTCCATTTCATCCGAACGAGAAACTCGGGTCTAACTCTAGTAATCTTTGAACATGTGATGTTCAGATCTGATATATTTCGTCTCCAGTTCATCCGAACGAGAAACTCGGGTCTAACTCTAGTAATCTTTGAACCTCTGATATTCAATTCTGATATATTTTGTCTCCAATTCATCCGAACGATAAATTCGGGTCTAACTATAGTAATCTTTGAACCTGTGATGTTCAATTCTGATATATTTCGTCTCCAGTTCATCTGAACGAGAAACTCGGGTCTAACTCTAGTAATCTTTGAACCTGTGATGTTGATTTCTGATATATTT
>NW_020646827.1:0-741 GCF_003573695.1 Papaver somniferum | reverse complement strand
AACACGAAGAACGGACTCGCAGAAGCAGTCGTTTATGAACAGTGTCAAAGACTCACACACGTGGGTCGTAGTTCTTCGTACAACAGCAGTTATCATATATCGTTCCTTTTGTAACAGCTGAACAGCGCCTTTGCAACAGTTATTTCTGTTGCGATTTTTCTGTTCAATTGTTTTACTCATTTTTATCATTTGTAAACAACTTTTTGAGCAATAAATAATTATTTTGAGAGCATTTTTACTATGATGAGCTAAAACCCAACACTGGGACGACGGAGGAGGCCAAACTTCATACTTGGGGTAATTTTATTTAATTCTATATTTACTTTTTGCACCAATTTTAATTGAATTAAGATTTTAATTAATTATTTGTGATTTCATTTGATGGTTTATGCTTAGTCCTAGGGATTTTTGATATGCCATGCTTAAGAAATACAAGTAATATTTTATAAAATCTATCTTGGCAATAAACTAGAGTTAATATTTGTTTTGTTTTGAAGTATAATCGCTTAGAATTAAATTCTGAACCACTTGAAAATGAAAAATGGCCGAATCTTTAGTCCCAGTACTCTCTCCCATTGTGACAATTATTGTGTATATATTTTTATTTTAGAAAACTTTAATCTTTACAAGTCCGAGCAACGAACTTTTACTACCACTTTCAAAACTATAACAAAATGGCGCCGCCGACGGGGACTTGTATATAGATTGATTTATTTTTTTTAGGTTTATTTTTTTTTTTTT
>NW_020646826.1:0-830 GCF_003573695.1 Papaver somniferum | reverse complement strand
AGTTTAGAATTTTATTAGACATTTCACATTTTTAACTCTAAATTGGATGGTCAACACGGTCAATCAACGCCAATTCGTTGACTGGGCACCAAACTCAGATATTGACAAAGTTAGGCACCAAACGCGAAAGTGTACCATTTTATAGGCACCAAACTCGAAATATGCCTTCTAATAATGAACTTCTAATCCTTTAAAAAGGTCATAGATTACCTATAATAAAACATGGAAAGAAGGAGATAAGGTTTGTAACCGTTAATAACTTCTTAACGATTATGGGATCTTCTTTAAGCTAGATAATCATTGCAAAATTTGAATAAAATACCATAAACACAAATGACTCAAGGAAGTCCGCAGGCTTCGTTAGATGTCGGAACTCTATGATCAAGACCAAATCATGAAACAGAAAGACTCCTCTTTAATAGAAAATTTTCAGAAAAAATATTTCCTGCACAAATTATATGTCTAGAGGCTTGAGAGTCGAAAAAAAGCTTGCATTTTGGATGCATTGACTCAAGGAAGTCCAATGACTTCGTTAGAAGTCGAAATACTTTTTTGAAAACCAAACTATAAACTAGATAAACTCATTTTTATTATAACATTTTCTAAAAAATGATTGTGGTAAAAAATAATACATTTACGAGCTCTACATGTTATCCAAATTGCATTTCTGCGTATGTTGATTCCAAAAATAAAGAGGGATGTCATCCCTTACATTGAAAATAAGGATGAAACACCAATTTCTAAGCGTCCAAATCCTAAAAATTTTCCTGTAAACTGTGGGGAACTGAAAGACAGAGGTAACAGAAAAAGAATGAGGTCATTCCCACTTC
>NW_020646825.1:0-612 GCF_003573695.1 Papaver somniferum | reverse complement strand
ACGCATCATGTTTTGATGTTTTGGCCTGCATGCTTTCCACGTACCTTTTTATATACACGTGTCTGATAGTGAGATATATGTGTACACAATTTGCCCCTTTTCTTCGGGCTTGAATGACTAATGGGTGCCTTGAAGAAAAACTATCGTCGCATATTCTTCTCACTCCTAATAACTTCTCCTAGATACTTGGGCACGTCTTTTATTCGTGCATTAACTGCTTATGTAACGGGCACGTTTCCCATTCCTCCCTTAATTTCCTTCTCTTTCTTTCGGGTATTTTAAGGATAGAAAGAAAATTTAATTTCATTCTTCCTAAACACTCTCTCAATTTTCATTCTTCCTTTAAATTTTCTGTCTGTCTTCATTGAACCTGTGACCTTAAATTCTCTGTCAGTCTTCATTGCACCTGTGATCTTAAATTTTCTGTCTGTCTTCATTGCACCTGTGCTCTTATATTCTTTGTCAGTCTTCATTGCATCTGTGATCTTAAATTCTCTCCACCTTAGCATTAACCACGCCCGCTTCTCCTGTTTGTTTCTTCTACTGCTGTTTTTGCCGGTAAGTTTTTCTTTTCTTTATTTCCACCATTTTATGCTGTGTTGATTTGTGAAT
>NW_020646824.1:0-1896 GCF_003573695.1 Papaver somniferum | reverse complement strand
ATATATATATATATAACTATGAATTCCTTTTCCCAGTCCTATTACCTTATTACATGTCTTTCCTTTTCTTAGAACTAGATGACTTCTAATTCCCTTAGGATTACATCAATTTCCTAATCTTGTCCTAACCAGCTTGTTAGTGACTTCTATGTTGAAGATTAACCAACATTCTCCCCCTTAAGCTTCAACCTTACCCGTGACATATCTTGTACTCCAATCAATTGTCTCATTTCTTCAAACTTGATCTGAGCTAATGCCTTTGTCAATATATCTGCTTTCTGCTCAGTTCCTGGTATGTGTTCAACGTTGATGATCTCCTTCTCGATACATTCTCGTATGAAATGATACCTTTTGTGAATGTGTTTCGTCTTCCCATGAAACGCTGGATTTTTAGTGAGTGCAATTGCAGACTTATTATCAATCTTGATGAGGACTTTTCAGGTTCTCTTCCTTTGATTTCACCCAACAGTTCTTGAAGCCATATTGATTGTTTAGCTGCTTCTGTTGCAGCCATAAACTCAGCTTCACAGGATGAGAGGGCTACAGTGTCTTGCTTCTGTGAACACCATGTAATAGGTGCTTCTCCTAGATAAAATATATGACAAGTTGTACTTTTTCCATCATCTTGGTCAATATTATGAATGCTGTCACAATACCCAACAATTCCATTTGATCCTCCTCGACCATACTTCAATCCATAGCTGATTGTTCCTCTTAGATATCTCAATATCTGCTTTATTACATCACCATGAGACTTGCGTGGACTCTGCATATAACGGCTTGCTATTCCCACAGAGAAAGAAAGTCTGGTCTTGTGTGTAACAAGTATCTAGGGCATCCAACATTTCTTCTATAACTCGTTGGATCAATCTCAACTTCTTCTTGTGCCTTTGAAACTGTAAGTCCAAACTCCATTGGTATCTTAGTTGGATTACAAGTTTCAAGTCCTGCTTCTTTCAGAATTCTCCTTGCATAAGCTTCTTGTTTAATCTGAATCCCATCTACTCCTTGATGGACTTCTATGCCAAGGTAATAAGTGAGTTTTCCGAGGTCTGACATCTCAAACTTTGATGACATTTCTCTCTTGAACTCATTGATCACCTTAAGGGAGTTGCCAGTCAATAATAGATCATCTACATAGACTGCAATCACAAGAAGAGTTCCCTTTTCTTCTCTTCTGTATACTGATGTTTCTTTAGAGCACTTAACAAAACTGATTTCTCTTAAGATTTGATCTAACTTTGTATTCCAGGCTCGAGGAGCTTGTCTTAGACCATATAGAGCTTTTGATAACTTATAAACCTTATGCTCTTGTCCTTTTACTTCAAAACCTTCTTGTTGTTCAACATACACATCTTCTCGAAATTCACCATGTAAGAATGTTGTCTTAACGTCTCAGTGGTGAATTTCCCATGAGTTTGATGAAGCTTCTGCTATTAAGAGACGAATTGTCTCTAGTATAGCAACTGGTGCGAAAACTTCATCAAAGTCTATGCCTGATTGTTGAAAGTATCCCTTAGCTACAAGTCTTGCCTTATATTTGTTAATAGTTCCATAATCATTTCTTTTAACCTTGAAGATCCACTTAAGACCAATCACTTTTACCCCACCTGTCTTATCAACTAGAAACCAAGTGTTGTTTCTATTGATTGAAATAATTTCTTCTCTACATGCTTGTGTCCATTTAGTCGAGACCTTTGCTTCCTGAAAATTCCTTGGTTCATCATTAACAGAAAGTAGCATTATCTCATATTCTTCTGCAGCTTGAAGAACATAATCCTCCAGATACTGTGGCTTTTGTATCTGTCTTGTTGATTTTCGCAGTGGAATGGGTTGAGTTATTTCATCGATCTCTTATTCTTCTTCTTCTTCTTCTTCTTCTTCTTCTTCTTCTTC
>NW_020646823.1:0-1282 GCF_003573695.1 Papaver somniferum | reverse complement strand
ACGAGAAGCTACAAAGTTTTATTTATTTTGTAATCCATATGTATTGATAGTTTTGTCACTAAAATTGACAAAGGGGAAGATTGTTAGAGCATTGCTCGGTCGAACTCGCATGCGTTGCTATCTCAAGCATGTTTGTCAATGTTACTGATCAAATCCATATGTCTTGATTTCTAGAATACTTATGACTAGTCTCGGTCTAAGATAGTTAGGAATAGTTGAGCTCCAGACTCCATGGCTATTATCTTGCAAACACGAAGAACTACTCAAGGAACCGGTGGAACTTCATCCGATTAAAAGGTATGTGGACACTTGAACTCATCTTGTCACTAAAAAGTCTATCTACTCTATCTCCTACTCTTGAGACAAAAGTCGTATAAGTATGATAGTTACATACACATTTGCTATTTCGAGCCGAGTTTACTCGCCTATATTTTTCTCTAAATACGTGTTAGTAAGCCTTTGCTTTAAACATTTTCATCTTTACCCGTGAAGAAAGTCATGATGAAGTTTCAATCTTAAAAATAGCTTTGATGACGATTCTTTATTCCTAACGACTATTATAACATTATAGAAGAATGTTTCAATGACTGAAATGTAGAGTTGAGAATATGTAACCACCTATGGATGTAAGCATAGTGTGTTCGCACATTAGTGTATAAAATCCATGTGTCGGAAACCAAGTGCGTGCATATGTGTGTATGCGGTATTGGTGAAGGAGACAGGTTGGGTACGCGTACTAGCGGATGTTCACGTCCGTGAATTTCTGCTGAGTTTGGAGTTTACGAACTCAAAACCAGTCACCTTAGGTACGCGTACTGGCGGAACTTTTCACCCGAAAAATTCTGCTGAGTTTGGAAACTAAAACCAACTCAAATTCCGGTAGCTAAGGTACGCATACCCAAGCTGGTTATCTCTCAAATCTATAGTTCATGAACTCAAAACAATAAATTATAAGGAATGCAATCTTTGCAAACCGTGTCTATATTGTTCATGAATTGATTCAAATGAATTGTGTCTATGTATAAAGACCTAATGATGTGATTTGTAGATAGTGGTAAAAGTGGTTCGATTCTCAGACTTGTGAAGGATATTAATTAAACTTAAATTCTAATATTAAAATAGAAAACTAACTAAAAATTATAGCAAACTCAATCAAAGATGATATCAATATTAAAAGAAACACTGGGGCTAAGATTCCACTATTTTCCAAGTTCAAAGTGATTAAACCAATACTTATATTTATGCAATTTTCTCGTTTAATTTGATTCTAAAATATTGCAAC
>NW_020646822.1:0-577 GCF_003573695.1 Papaver somniferum | reverse complement strand
CGTACATAGAAATGCAATTTTTACTAGACGTATTTCCTTAGAACATATTAATTGTAATTACAATATATTTTTCAAACTTTTTTTTGTTAAAGATGAGTTTATCTAGTTTACAATTTAGTCTCGGAAATCAATTTCGGACTTATAACGAAATCTGTACACTTTTTTGAGTTAACGTATAAAAAATTCAATATTTTTATGAACTCTTTATTTTTATATTGGCTTTGTATTTCTATTTGATTCAAGATAGGTGAAATTTGTTAGGATTTGGATTATTTCTGCGTGATCTTTCATCCTTCTTCTATTGTGAAATTCTGCTTCCTTCATATTTTCTTGAATCAACGTACATAGAAATGAAATTTTTACTAGACGTATTTCCTTAGAACATATTAATTGTAATTACAATACATTTTTCAAACTTTTCCTGTTAAATTAGAGTTTATCTACTTTACAATTTAGTCTCATAAATCAATTTCCGACTTATAACGAAATGTGTAGACTTTTTTGAGTTAACGTATATAAAATTCAACATATTTATGAACTCTTTCTTTTTGTGGTGGCTTTGTCTTTCTATTTGATT
>NW_020646821.1:0-297 GCF_003573695.1 Papaver somniferum | reverse complement strand
CTTCTTCTATTGTGAAATTTGACTTCCTTCATATTTTGTTGAATCAACGTACATAGAAATGCAATTTTTACTAGATGTATTGCCTTAGAACATATTAATTGTAACTACAATACATTTTACAAACTTTTTCTGTTAAAGATGAGTTTATCTAGTTTACCATTTAGTCTTAGAAATCAATTTACGACTTATAACGAAATGTGTCAACTTTTTTGAGTTAACGTATATAAAATTCAACATTTTTATGAACTCTTTCTTTTTGTGTTGGCTTTGTCTTTCTATTTGATTCAGGATAGATGA
>NW_020646820.1:0-549 GCF_003573695.1 Papaver somniferum | reverse complement strand
ATTCAAGATAAATGAAATTTGTTAGGATTTGGATTAGTTCTGCATGGTCTTTCATCCTTCTTCTATTGTGAAATTTGACTTCCTTCATATTTTCTTGAATAAACGCACATAGAAATGCAATTTTTACTAGACGTATTGCCTTGGAACATATTAATTGTAATTACAATACGTTTTTCAAACTTTTTCTGTTAAAGATGAGTTTATCTAGTTTACTATTTAGTCTCAGAAATCAATTTCTGACTTATAACAAAGTGTGTAGACTTTTTTGAGTTAACGTATATTAAATTCAACATTTTTATGAACTCTTTCTTTTTGTGTTGGCTTTGTCTTTCTATTTGATTCAAGATAGATGAAATTTGTTAGGATTTGGATTAGTTCTGCATGGTCTTTCATCCTTCTTCTATTGTTAAAAAATTTACTTCCTTCATAATTTCTTTAATCAAGGTACATAAAAATGCAATTTTTACTAGACGTATTGCCTTAGAACATATTAATTGTAATTACAACATATTTTTCAAACTTTTTTTTGTTAAAGATGAGTTTATCTAG
>NW_020646819.1:0-849 GCF_003573695.1 Papaver somniferum | reverse complement strand
TAATATGTTCTAAAGCATTACGTCTAGTAAAAATTGCATTTCTATGTACGTTGATTCAAGAAAATATGAAGGAAGTCAAATTTCACAATAGATGAAGGATGAAATACCAGCCAAAACTAATCCAAATCCTAACAAATTTCATCTATTCGAATCAAATTGAAAGACAAATCCAATACAAAAATAAAGAGTTCATAAAAATGTTGATTTTTATACGTTAACTCAAAAAATCGACACATTTCGTTATAAGTCGGGAGTTGATTTCTGAGACTAAATTGTAAATTAGATAAACTCATCTTTAACAGAAAATGTTTGAAAAATGTATTGTAATCACCATTAATATGTTCTAAGGCAGTATGTCTAGTAAAAATTGCATTTCTATGTATGTTATTTCAAGAATATATGAAGGAAGTCAAATTTCACAATAGAAGAAGGACGAAAGAGCAAGCAGAACTAATTCAAATCCTAACAAATTTCATCTATCATGAATCAAATAGAAAGACAAAGCAACCACAAAAAGAAAGAGTTCATAAAAATGTTGAATTTTATATACGTTAACTCAACAAAGTCTACACACTTCGTTATAAGTCAGAAATTGATTTTCGATACTAAATCGTAAACTAGATAAAATCATCTTTAACAGAAAAAGTTTGAAAAATGTATTTTAATCACAAATAATATATCCTAAAGCATTACGTCCAGTAAAAATTGCATTTCTATGTACTTTGATTCAAGAAAATATGAAAGAATGCAAATTTCATAATAGAAGAAGGATGAAAGACCAAGAAGAACTAATCCAAATCCTAACAAATTTCATCTATCTTGAATCAAATAGAAAGAAAAAGCGAACAT
>NW_020646818.1:0-339 GCF_003573695.1 Papaver somniferum | reverse complement strand
GGACACGTTCAATTCATGAGTTTCAGAACATTTTGCAGAATCATGTTCAACTCAGCAAATACATGGACTCATCGTCCCATGAAGTCAGCAACTGACTAAATACACGTCTGCCCTACAGACTCCACGTTCACGAGACATCAATCATGTAACTTGGGGAGATATCAACTAGGATTTTGGTCTGGCGGTCTACGGCACGTGTTTTCATACACACGATGGAATGTGAGCAAGTCGTGCAATCAGTTGAAGGAGTTAACAAAGTAGTGGATGAAAAATCGACCAAGTCTCCGCACGATGAGCAACTGGTTTCAAACACGATTTCCACTTCCCCACTCTTTGATT
>NW_020646817.1:0-936 GCF_003573695.1 Papaver somniferum | reverse complement strand
GAAATAAATTTCCGACTTATAACGAAGTGTGTAGAATTTTTTGAGTTAACGTAAATAAAATTGAACATTTTTATGAACTCTTTCTCTTTATGTTTGTTTTGTCTTTCTATTTCATTCAAGATTTTCTTTTTGTGTTGGTTTTGTCTTTCTATTTCATTCAAGATACATGAAATCTGTTAGGATTTGGATTAGTTCTGCATGGTCTTTCATCCTTCTTCTGTTGTGAAATTTACCTTCCTTCATATTTTCTTGAATCAACGTACATAGAAATGCAATTTTTACTAGATGTAATGCCTGAAAACATATTATTTGTGATTACAATACATTTTTCAAACTTTTTCTATTAAAGATGAGTTTATCTAGTTTGCAATTTAGTCTCAGAAATCAATTTCCGACTTATCACGAAGTGTGTAGACTTTTTTGAGTTAACGTATATAAAATTCAACATTTTTATGAACTCTTTCTTTTTGTGTTGGATTTCTCTTTCTATTTGATTCAAGATAGATGAAATTTGTTAGGATTTTGATTAGTTCTGCTTGGTCTTTCATCCTTCTTCTAATGTGAAATTTGACTTCCTTCATATTTTCTTGATTCAACGTACATAGAAATGCAATTTTTACTAGATATAATGCCTTATAACCTATTAAGTTTCATTACAATACATTTTTCAAACTTTTTCTGTTAAAGATGAGTTTATTTAGTTTACAATTTAGTCTCAGAAATAAATTTCCGACTTATAACGAAATGTGTAGAATTTTTTGAGTTAACGTAAATAAAATTGAACATTTTTATGAACACTTTCTCTTTATGTTTGTTTTGTCTTTCTATTTCATTCAAGATTTTCTTTTTGTGTTGGTTTTGTCTTTCTATTTCATTCAAGATACATGAAATCTGTTAGGATTTGGATTAGTTCTGCATGGTCTTTCATCCTTCTTC
>NW_020646816.1:0-429 GCF_003573695.1 Papaver somniferum | reverse complement strand
GAAACGTAAATCATGCAAGATGGTCAAGAAGATCTGTCTAACCTTTTTCGGGAAGCAGGGAGAATCTGTGATCCTCGTGTTTGGAAGCTTTGCGTAGATTCCCTTTGTGGTGTTAACCGTGAAGTAGTGAGACGAGAAATCGTTAGTTCATTATAGCTACTTATCATCTTGACTGGGTCAGGGAACATCGTGATGTTAGCTTGGCAAGTTATTGGTGTTGGCGTGGCAAGTCATGGCATTGACGGCTCGGCATGGTGGGGCCACGTCAACGGAGCGGATAGGTTGGCATGGTGCGGCCTTGGCAAGGCGCAATTTGGTGAGGAGAGGCGTGCATGGGCGGCTTGGCGTGGTGGTGATTTGTCTTTGCGGGTATGATTGCCTCTGTTCCTGTGTAGCTTGAATTGGGAATTTCCTCCTTTTTTTTTTTTT
>NW_020646815.1:0-286 GCF_003573695.1 Papaver somniferum | reverse complement strand
CTACTTAGAGCAGTTTCGAGTGTACATTCGAATAATACAAACTCGAAAAGACTCGAACGCTATAATTTAGCTCAACAGGTTTCTATTTTTATTGGAAACATGCTAATGATCAGGACATGTTGGTCTACAGACCCATATGATCTTGATATTTTAGAAATATTTTGAAATCTAGGCCTCATAAACAAGATTTGTCTACTTAGAGCAGTTTCGAGTGTACATTCGAAAAATACACACTCGAAAAGACTCGAATGCTATAATTTATCTCAAGAGGTGTCTATTTTGATTG
>NW_020646814.1:0-714 GCF_003573695.1 Papaver somniferum | reverse complement strand
CTTGATACTTTCAGCCAAGTTTTAAAAGCTAGGCCTCATAAACAAGATTTTTCTACTTAGAGAAGTTTCGAGTGTACATTCGAAAAATACACACTCGAAAAGACTCGAACGCTATAATTTAGCTCAAGAGGTGTCAATTTTGATTGGAAACATGCTAATGATCAGGACATGATGGTCTATAGACGTACATGATCTTGATATTTTAGCCAAATTTTTAAGTCTAGGCCTCATAAACCATATTTTTCTACTTAGAGCAGTTTCGAGTGTACAGTCGAAAAATAAACACTCGAAAAGACTCGAACGCTATAATTTAGCTCAAGAGGTGTCTATTTTGATTGAAAACATACTAATTATCAGGACATGTTGGTATATTGACCCACATGATCTTAATATTTTATCCAAATTTTGAAGTCTAGGCCTCATAAACAAGATTTGTCTATTTAGAGCAGTTTAGAATGTACCTTCGAAAAGACTCGAACGCTGTAATTTAATTCAAGATGTGTCTATTTTTATTGGAAACATGCTAATGATCAGGACATGTTGGTATATAGACCCATATGATCTTAATATTTTATCTAAATTTTGAAGTCTAGGCCTCATAAACAAGATTTGTCTACTTAGAGCAGTTTCGAGTGTACATTCAAAAAATACACACTCGAAAAGACTCGAACGCTATATTTTAATTCAAGAGGTGTCTATTTTGATTGAAAACAT
>NW_020646813.1:0-534 GCF_003573695.1 Papaver somniferum | reverse complement strand
ACATCCATGCAAATAAATCCGTTAAGAAAAATGTTTTTTGTAAGAGAATAAATTCACCCAGGTCACACGCCCCCCATATTTGAGACAGAAATTATTTTGATTTTCAAAATGATTAGAAAATAAATCAAAATAAATTTTTCCAAAAAGGAAAGTCTTGGTTGACCAAAGTCCGTGGCGCGAGCACGAGCTCGATCCCTAAGCCCAAGCCCTTAGTGGAAACAAAAATATTCACCCTTAATTTTATTAATGCTAGATTTGGGTTTCTGAAACATACCTTTCTTGCCAGGATGTCGACATAATTCTTTCATCAACTTTCAAAAACCGGTAAGAAAATGTCGACATAGATGCAAATTAATCCGTTAAGAAAAATGTTTTTGGTAAGAGAATAAATTCACCCAGGTCACACACCCCCCATATTTAAGACAGAATTTATTTTGATTTTCAAAATGATTAGGAAATAATCAAAAGAAATTTTTCCAAAAAGGAAAGTCTTGGTTGACCAAAGTCCGTGGCGCGAGCACGAGCTCGATCCCT
>NW_020646812.1:0-1436 GCF_003573695.1 Papaver somniferum | reverse complement strand
TAATTTGAAAAATGAATAGGGTCATTTACATGGATTCATTTGTTCAATACAATAATGGTTAGTTTGAAGGTTTAAGGAAACGATCATTGGGGTTTACATGAGAGATAGATTTTGGATGATTTACCGGTAAACAATGAAGGGAGCTATGCTTATACTTTGGATTTAATTTTGTGTAAACAGGTGGTCATGTGAGAAAATAACAGTAGATCAGTGTATGGTTTGAGATTAGCAATGAAAGAAGATGGCAATGGTATTAAGAGTGGAACCTAAAACCCCGTGAATGAAAATCAACAACTCTCATTTCTCAAACATGGAGTATGTAGAAGATAAGGCGCAGTTAGTGATTAAAACGGAGTATAGAATTTTATTTGATATTTCACATTTTTAACTCTAAATTGGATGGTAAACACGGTCAATCAATGCCAATTCGTTGACTGGGCACCAAACTCAATTATTGACAAAGTTAGGCACCAAACGCGAAAGTGTACCATTTTATAGGCACCAAACTCGAAATATCCCTTCTAATAATGAACTTTTAACCTCTTAAAAAGGTCATAGATTACCTATAATAAAACATGGAAAGAAGGAGATTAGATTTGCAACCGTTAATAACTTCTCAATGATTCTGGGATCTTCTTTAAGCTAGATAATCATCGCAAAAATTGAGTAAAATACCATAAACACAAATGACTCAAGGAATTCCGCAGGCTTCGTTAGATGTCGGAACTCTATGATCAAGACCAAATCATGAAACAAAGACTCCCCTTTAATAGAAAATTTTCAGAAAAAATATTTCCTGCACAAATTACATGTCTAGAGGCTTGAGAGTCGAAAAAATCTTGCATTTTGGATGCATTGACTAAAGGAAGTCCAATGACTTTGTTAGAAGTCGAAATCCTTTTTTTAAAACCAAACTATAAACTAGATAAACTCATTTTTATTACAAAATTTTCTAAAAAATGATTGTGGTAAACAATAATACATTTAAAGGCTCTACATGTTATCCAAATTGCATTTCTACGTATATTGATTCAAAAAATAAAGAGGGAAGTCATCCTTTACATTGAAAATAAGGATGAAACACCAATTGCTAAGCGTCCAAATCCTGAAATTTTTCCTGTATACTGTGGGGAACTGAAAGACATAGGTAACAGAAAAAGAATGAGGTCATTACCACTTCGTATGAATAAGTTATGAGCAAAATAGTCGAAAAAGAGATTACACAAAACCTTGGTTGACATACAGAGTTATATAAGTAGACAATATTTATAATAAGGGGTATTTTGAGTTTGGTTCCTATAAAATGGCACACCTTTGCCTTTGGTACCTAACTTTTTCGGAATTTGAGTTTGGTGTGGGTCCCAACCAAGCAGTTGACTTAACGGATGACTGGTGGACCATTCACAAGCTGTGTTGGAGCACAACTTGTTGCTCGC
>NW_020646811.1:0-700 GCF_003573695.1 Papaver somniferum | reverse complement strand
GGGACCCAACAAAAAAATTGTGAGATCTTTTTGAAATGTTGGTTTGGTGTGGTTTAGTTGCCGGGTTTGTTTAGAACGATTGATAGCGATTTTAGTTATTGGAGTGCTAAATTAAGGTGGAGAATTTCCTAGAAAATGTACCCCAACTAAATTTAGAGAAGTCCAACCGTCACATCACAAGTTGAATTAAGTTATTCTAGGACATGAATATACGCTTAATTTAACGATAGTTTCTTAAACAAGTCGGCCTGCTAGGGTAAAATACCCTGATCTAATTGGGGGCCATAAAAATTAACACAAAATGGTTAAAAAGACCAAAACCAATAATTCCTGGGTGAAAAGGACACTTAAATTTTAATACTGTTTAAATAGACAAAAATGTAAAAATAGCACGATGTAAACAGTTTCATCCTGTGAATATTCAAATGCTTTTTCTTATTTTTTAACCAATTTTGTGTAATTTTTACTCGTCCATTTGAACCATGTTTTAAAAATATTTGGACAAATGACCCATTTTCCGAAAAATTAAATGGGGGCCTGCACTAGAAGACAAAAAAGGTCACCCTGCTCTAATTTGGGTCCTCCCTTATAAAAAGAAATTCTAAATTGCTGAAATACCCCTAAATAATTAGTGATAATCTTAATTAATTAGTGATAATTTTATTTAATTAGAGTTTAATTCTTTTTTTTCCATATTTTT
>NW_020646810.1:0-1098 GCF_003573695.1 Papaver somniferum | reverse complement strand
GTGTTAGTGAGTACTTGAGAAACGACAGTACCACTATTGTTGATAACCCAACAAAAGATCTTTTGTATCTGTTTTTATGAAAAAAAATTGCAGACGGAAAGATAAATATCGTCCGAAGATATAGGATGATGATTAGGTTCGCTTAGCTAAACCTAGTGATAACGCATATAAGCATTTGCATGCTTCATAAAATTATTGAGAGATCGTCAAAAAGTTGCCTGAATTTGGCAAACCAATGATGAGATAGAAATAGTAAATGAGTTTCTAAAAAGCTAATTTAGCCTTGACGAGAAGTCAGTCAATAGATAAGAAACTGATCTGTAAAAAAAAATGAAGTCATGAAACTATCATCTTCTGCACAAAGTCATGAAACTATTATCGATATCCATAGTCATAAAAATATGAGAAGGAACTCATGATTATGAGAGATCAATGAAGTTCAGAAAATGAACCAAATTTGCGCAGCAAATAGTATGAATATTGGCTTGGCTTGATAAGACAAAGAGAATTGTCCACAGATGGATATCTGTCTCTGAGAGTTTTCGTGAATGAAAACTGGTGTTGGATATGAGTTCGGAAAGATCATACTAGTATATTTTCAAAAAACTAGAGAAAATATTTAATGTAAAATAGATTACCAAACGAAGGAAAGAGGCTACCATATATATGGCAGGATATTCTCGAAAATCAGAGATATTTTCGGAAATAAATTCTCAGAAAAGAAGAAAAAGAGAATTTATGATTTGCTACATGATTGATAATGGATGTAACCGTATCAAAATAATACAGAAGAATAGTTATAGATAACTTAACCTGGACAAGGGTTGTGATCCAAGTATGTAAATTAGACTGAAAAAAAAACTTATGCCATCAACAAAGACTGATATATCGATGGGAAAACAATCTGCTTGATTGATTGAATTTAGAGATAACGACATCCAAAGGTTTAGCATAGTCACAGACTAAAACGTTGCGTAAATTGCGACACTCAAGCAAAATATTATGGGATTATTTTCTAAAGTTTTGAGATATCCGAAAAAGGAACGAGATACTCGGATTTAGATCTACTGTTCTTGACCAAGTAAAAGAACAAGAATA
>NW_020646809.1:0-621 GCF_003573695.1 Papaver somniferum | reverse complement strand
GATGTAACCCCGGCCTTAAACGTAATTTTGACAATGGCCCGGCCCTGTAGTTCATTTTGAACGTTACGAACGTCCGCAGATTTGTTTCGGTCCGACTACGACGGGAATGGGGCGCATATTTAGAGTATGAGGCCCATCCTATCTAGCTGATACGTCACCCACAAAAACTTCCTTTCAATTAATTATTTGTTTCGTCCTTTCATACAAATATTTGTTGTTTACTTACGGATTTGCCCCTAAACTGTATTCCGCTGATTTTTCGATGGGAAAGACTGATATATCGATGGGAAAACAATCTGCTTGATTGATTGAATTTAGAGATAACGACATCCAAAGGTTTAGCATAGTCACAGACTAAAACGTTGCGTAAATTGCGACACTCAAGCAAAATATTATGGGATTATTTTCTAAAGTTTTGAGATATCCGAAAAAGGAACGAGATACTCGGATTTAGATCTGTTGTTCTTGACCAAGTAAAAGAACAAGAATAGTCAGTAGTAATGCAACATCTTTTTGGACTTTGGCAAGAATTTCGAAGATGGAGTCCTTTTGCTGGCGTTGAAAGACTGAAAAATGGAAGTTCCAAAACTGTATTTGTGCATGGTCTTCCATAGTTCCATT
>NW_020646808.1:0-704 GCF_003573695.1 Papaver somniferum | reverse complement strand
ACTAATTAAACAAATAATAAAAGCAGACGTTACAACTAATTAAACAAATAATTAAAACAGACGTTACATTCACAGAGCACTTAAAAAAATATTAATTATTTTATTATTACTTTTCAAATCAATCAAGACAATCACACACATACAATACAGAAAATCATGATCAAAAACTTTTCAAAAATTAAAATAAATCACTGGTTGAAAAAGGACATACAACTCTTCGACATAAATAATAAAAAAAATCTTATAAAATAAAACATGTGAAGATCACCAAGAAAAATAAATAAACAGAAAAACGACAGTCCAAAATTTTCTATTTGATGATGGCATATCAAAACATTTAATAACATATGATGACATAATAATATATGAAAATATTAAATTTACACAACATCAGGCATATTAAAATCAAACTTTATCATATAGAGATCATTAACATGATTTTAGTATGAATAAATAAAATGACATCAAACATGTATCACTCATATCTATTAGATACACAAACAAATTTAAACATGTTATACAGTTGATTAAACAACAAACAATATAATATTATATTATAATAATCATAGTAATCTCGAGAAACGAATAGGAACAAACAGATTGTGTACAACAGACAAATATATCACAAAAAACATTAGAATAATATATATGGGTAGATCATAGATTAGTACATGGAGGGACCATTAGTATGTATATATATATAT
>NW_020646807.1:0-431 GCF_003573695.1 Papaver somniferum | reverse complement strand
CCCCAAACTTAAATCTAACATTGTCCTCATTCTAATGAAAGAACAATATCAAAAATGTAAATAACATGAGGAATTAGTAAAAAAGAAAAGTTCGGAAAGATAGTACCTGGGTAGAGCGGAACCAAAAATCATCAAAATATTATACAAAATACAAACCGCCTCGATGGTCAATCAAGGTAACCAGGTTCCTCCAGAGGGACCTCCTTAATATCACCTATAGGAAAAGGCTCTAAAAATGGCTTCAATCTCTGACCCTTAACCTTCGAAGAACTACCATCTGGTGTCTCAATTTCAACAGCGCCGTGAGGAAAAACAGTACGAACCACAAAAGGACCGGTCCACCGAGAGCACAACTTCCCGGGAAATAGATGCAAACGAGTGTCATACAGAAGAACTTTTTGACCTAGAGAAAAGTACTTTCGTAAAATATT
>NW_020646806.1:0-344 GCF_003573695.1 Papaver somniferum | reverse complement strand
AATCACCTGAGATGGTATGATCGATATTTGTAATTGGTGTGACCATTCCTAGTCATTGGGTGACCGATCCTAGAACTTGGTTGGGACTAATCACAAGATGTGTAATCGATCCTTGTAGTAGGTTAACAAGTTTTAGTAATTGGTATGACCGATCGTATAACTTGTCCAACCGATCACAAGTAAGTACCATAAATAAGTGGTAACCGATCCTGGTACTTAGTTAACAATGTTTTTGGAAACTAATGTGACTTATCCTAGTAGCCACTTGGAGGTAGAACCGAAACTTGTTTTGGTAGAACCGTTTAACCTGAAAAAGTGGGGGTACAACAACCACACCAAATATT
>NW_020646805.1:0-609 GCF_003573695.1 Papaver somniferum | reverse complement strand
GTATTTCTTTGGTAGAATACTTCTTGTACTCTTGGTTTCTTGGTTTCTTCGATAGAATACTTTTTGTACTCTCTCGACAACTCATAGGATTTTAACCTACTATTGTTGTTCTTTTTTTCATCACCTCTTGGTAATTTTTTTTTTTCTCCACAACATGAATGTTGTTTCTTTCGGTTTAATACCGATATTTTTTTTTCTCCACAACATGAATGTTGTTTCTTCTTCTCTTGTTCCAGTCACGCTATTGTTGCGAAACCTTCACACTTCTTTGTTCTTAAAGATTCTCTCACAATCTTTCTCTTGTTACGCTTCTGCCACAAGCAATAACTAACACAAAATATGTCACACTTTGTAAGTTTTCCAAGTTTCTCTCACAAACTCTTCAACCACACTTCACTTCTTCCAACATGTTTAACAGCTTTCTGCAATACCTCTGCCACAAAACTGTCACAATTTTACAATTTTCTTCTGTTACGCTTCTGTAGCAATTCATCAGTAACACTTAACTGTGACATTCTTTTGTCACACTTCTGTTCACCTGTAACAGTTCTCCTGTAACTGTTCACTTCTGTAACAATCCTACAATAACACTTTCCTTTTTTTTTTTTT
>NW_020646804.1:0-350 GCF_003573695.1 Papaver somniferum | reverse complement strand
CCGCACCATATTTCCAATGACATGCCATGCCAGCCACATCACCGCGCCAAGGCATGCCAGCCACATCTCCGCGCCAAGGCATGCCAACCATGCCAGCCGCACCACAGTGCCAATGGAAAACCATGCCATCCACATCTCCGCGCCAAGGCATGCCAACCGTGCCAGCCGCACCACAGTGCCAATGGCATGCCATGCCAGCCACATCTTTGTGCCAAGGCATGCCAACCATGCCAGCCGCACCAAGGTGCCAATGGCATACCATGCCAGCCACATCCCCACACCAAGGCATGACTACCTTACCAGCCGCACCACGGTACGAATGGCATACCATGTGATGAGTGCCAAATATT
>NW_020646803.1:0-640 GCF_003573695.1 Papaver somniferum | reverse complement strand
TCAATTTCATCATCTCTTGTTCCAAAAATAAAAAGAGAATAGTCAATGTAAATAAGAGTCATGTAAATAGTCATCTTTTGTTGTTTCATTGTAATAAGCAAGGAGGGTGTATGCCATTGATGTACAACGCGAGTAATTGTGAAATACCTCCAACTCATTCACAATTCTCGTAAAGTCCGGACAGCTAGCTAGATTTCGACCTCAGTTCTTAGCCTGAGAAACTATCTCTTGGTGATTAGTAGTCATGACTTCAGATCTTTCTTTACACATGTGTAGATACACTTTACACTCTTATCACATGTCCTTATTTGTTATCAGTGCTAGGATTGTGCCTTCGATAGCTAGATTGACATCTCCATTTTGCTGTGAGCTTAAACTGTTTTGCACATGTCATATTTGATGGAATATGAGCTTATATTTTGCCCTTAGGTTTTGTAGGCACACCTCTGGTAAACCTTCACGAGACTTCAACTCGTCCACTAGGGACACTTAGTGGTTTAAACGACTTAGTGCATACGCTAAATGCATTCGAGAGACCAGCGACAGTGGTATATTTAGGATTTCCTTAGTTTTGTTTTACTTGAGGACAAGTAAAATTCAGGTTTGGGGGTATTTGATGAGTGCCAAATATTGTATATAT
>NW_020646802.1:0-1091 GCF_003573695.1 Papaver somniferum | reverse complement strand
TAATTACTCGGCTCGCAGTCATAAGGAAAACCGCTAAAAAAATGGCAAAAATAAAATAATAAAAGGCAATCAACACGATGACTTCCCAAGAGGTCACCCATCTTAGTACTACTCTCGCCCAAGCACGCTTAATAGCAGAGTTATGATTGGTTCTAGTGCTTTAGTGCTGGTATGATCGATTGCCGAAACACGTCTCCAATGTATTGGTCCGAACTCCCCATTCGGCTATTAATTCTTCGTGGAAAATCCGATTCGGGCAAATGATGGTTCGTTGGAAACGTTATGGCGAGGAGAATCCTTTCGTGCAAATATTTTGGATTAACAACCTCGTTTTGATAGTATTTTAATAAAAAATATTAAAATATCCAATTAAATGCACGTTTTTGGATGAATTCCAAAAACCTGGGGCGGGCGCCCTCCCAGGATTCGTGCCATGAAAACCCATTCTTTCTCTCGGGCAATCCATTCTCTAATTACTCGGCTCGCAGTCATAAGGAAACCCCTAAAAAAATGGCAAAAAAAAATAAAAAAAGGCAATCAACACGAGGATTTCCCAAGAGGTCACCCATCATAGTACTACTCTCTCCCAAACACGCTTAACTGCAGATTTCTGATTGGTTCTGGTGCATTAGTGCTGGTATGATCGATTGCTAAAGGTATTTTACCAAGTTTACTACTTAACACGTCTCCAATGTATTGGTCCGAACTCCCCATTCGGCTATTAATTCTTCGTGGCAAGTCCGATTCGGGCAAATGATGGTTCGTTGGAAACCTTATGGCGAGGAGAATCTTTTCGTGCAATTATTTTGGATTAACAACCTCGTTTTGATAGTATTTTAATAAAAAACTATTAAAATATTCAATTAAATGCACGTTTTTGGATGAATTCCAAAAACGTGGGGCAGGCGCCCTCCCAGGCTTCGTGCCGTAAAAACCCATTCTTTCTCTCGGGCAATCCGTTCGCTAATTACTCGGCTCGCAGTCATAAGGAAAACCGCTAAAAAAATGGCAAAAATAAAAATAAAAAAAGGCAATCAACACGAGGACTTCCCAAGAGGTCTCCCATCTTAGTACTACTCTCTCCCAAGCAC
>NW_020646801.1:0-1988 GCF_003573695.1 Papaver somniferum | reverse complement strand
TATATCTTAAGAAGAAACAAAAACCTAGGGTTTTTCTGTGGGAGACAGATTTATCCTTTGATAGACTTTTATGTGTGAGACAGATTTGTTTATCATCAAGTCTGCGATTTTGGGTTACAACAACTCTTGGTTGTGGGTGAGATCATCTAAGGGAATCAAGTGCAAAGTATCCTGCTGGGATCAGAGGCGTAGGAGTACAACTGTACCTTGAATTAGTGGGAGACTAATTGGGGTTTAACTATAGTCCAGTCCGAAGTTAGCTTGGAGTAGGCTAGTGTCTGTAGCGGCTTAATACAGTGTGTATTCAATCTGGACTAGGTCCCGGGGTTCTTCTGCATTTGCGGTTTCCTCGTTAACAAAATTTTTGGTGTCTGTGTTATTTCTTTTCTGCATTATATTTGTTATATAACTGAAATAATACAGGTTATGCGTTCGTGATCATCAATTGGAAATCCAACCTTCGGTTGTTGATTGATATTGATTTATCCTTGGACATTGGTCTTTGGTATCGTCCAAGTATTCCTTGTGTTTGATTAGGACTCGCTGATTTCAGTTAGCTTGAGTAATATCAAAAACAAAAGAGATATATTAACTCCTTGAGATACTTTTATCTAGATTGAGTCTGACTGTCTAGTTGATTCTCTAGCAAAGTATTTCGGAGTTAGTCCATAAATATTGATATGCGAAATATTGGGTGGTGTTGTTAGACCCCCACTTTTTCAATTGGTATTAGAGCAGGCAAACACTCTAAGACCTCATCAGTCTGTGTTTGTAAGCGATCTGAATCTATGGACAAGAGTATTATCTCTGATAAACGCGTCACCAGTAATAAAGATTCTCTCTCGTCTAAACCTATTAAAGAAAAAAATTCAATCTCGAATATAGAGAAACCTTGTGGTTCGACGAGACAGACAAACAATGACATGAGTGTTCATGATTACCCTTCGAAAGAGACCTTCTCGTCTAATGAATGGGATGCAGCTGAAGAGAGTAAATTGATTCTAAATCTTATTAGAATTCAAATTGTTAGAATGAATCAGTTAAAACACCATGTCAATGTTCTTCTTGGTATTTTTAGAGATTGAAAAGTCCATGGCAACGCTGAAGATCAGTCTTCATGCTTGACACTTGAGGCCATCCTCGAAAAGGATTCCTTGGAAATTGAACGCCGCTTGAATAAACTCTCCATTGAAGGATTTCCAAAGAAATGTAATGTACCAAGAACTTATGATGCTTTACATTCAGAAGTAAATACAGATGTTCCTAATGTTTCCTCCAATCTTGAACTTGGGACATTCTATAAAATAGACAACTCTTCTGACGATATTAAGACTGCATCCTCCAATCATTCTAATGATCAAAAGGTATGTCTTGTTTGTGAGACCAAGTTATGTTAGACAAAAGAGAAACTCCAAGTTGAATAAATACTCTTAGTTCAACTTCAACACACACTAGATTTTACTCTCAAAGGTGTGACTGACATCCATATGATTGAGACAATTGGTTTTCGTATCTATCCTGTGTATGCAACCAGGAAAGTCAGTACAGTGAGTTCCTCCAATATTCAAGGGTAGAATAGACGTCTTAATAAACATCGTCCAAAGGAAGTTCAATGCCTTGTCTCTAAAAGCAACATTGTTCCTGTTGAGAAAGTCATTCCAGAAGAAAGGAAGATTGATAAGATAAGAAAACATATTAAAGAGATAATTGTAAGATACAAAGAGCTTGTCAACAGATTATCTTCTTCCTCATGTCAAGGCACTTCTGGTAAGAACTCTAACTATGTCTCTTATTTTGATGACAGTAAATTTTATGATAATTTCTCATGTCAAACAGGATCCGTCTCTAAGACAAAGAGGAAAAACAAACTTAACCAAAGACATAAACCTCGTAATGAGCCTGTGGCTCGTACTTGTGCTAATTAATCACAAGGTCCGAGAACTTACTCATATAAAATCCTATTGAGTAAGTTGTGGTAAAAACAGGTA
>NW_020646800.1:0-6412 GCF_003573695.1 Papaver somniferum | reverse complement strand
TTTTTTTATCTAGATTGGGTATGACTGTCTAGTAGATTCTCTAGAAAGTATATTGGAGTTTGTCCATACAGATTGCTAATCGAATTGTTGGGTGTGGTTGTTGTACCCCCGCTTTTTCATTAAGCCGCTACAAACACTAGCCTACTCCAAGTTAACTTCGGACTGGAATATAGTTGAGCCCTAACCAATCTCACACTGATCAATGTACAATTGCGCTCCTTACATCTTTGAATCCCAGCAGGACCCTACGCACTTGATTTCCTTAGTTGATCTCACCCACAACTAAGAGTTGTTACGACCCAAAGTCGAAGACTTGATAAACAAATTTGTCTCACAAAGAAAAGTCTATTGGATAGATAAATCTGTATCTGGCAGATAAACCTATGAGTTTTGTTCCGTCTTTTTATAAATCAAGGTGAAAAGGTACCAATTGATATACCAGACTTATATTCCCGAAGAACAACCTAGAAATATCAACACCTCACAATAATCTTAATCGTATGGTAGCGAAACAAGATATTGTGGAATCACAAACGATGAGACGAAGATGTTTGTGACTACTTTTAATCTTGCCTATCGGAGATTAAATCTTGAGAAAATCTTAGAGAAGATAGTACTCAATCACGATAGAAAACAACAAGATCAGAACACGCAACTACAGAGAAAATAGTTGGGTCTGGCTTCACAATTCCAATGAAGTCTTCAAGTCGTTAACTTACAGGGTTTCGGGAAAACCTAAGGTTAAAGGAGAATCGACTCTAGTCGCAACTAGTATCACACAGGAGGTGCGGGGATTAGGTTTCCCTGTTGCTAGAGTTTTCCTTTATATAGTCTTCAAATCATGGTTTGCAATCAATGCTACCTTGGTAACAAAGCATTCAATATTCACCGTTAGATGAAAACTTGATTAGACTCAAGCTAATATCTTTCAACCGTTAGATCGAACTTAGCTTGTTACACAAAAATGAAAAGTGACTTCATTTAGATATGAATAACCGTACCTAAACGTGTGTATCTTGTTGGCTCAGCAATAGTTAACTGAAGTTAGCCATATGAACACTTTCATATCAACCATATTCATCTTAACCACAACTAGTTCAAATGACTCAAATGAAACTAGTTCTAGAGTTGTTCAATTGTTTATGTTCTCATAGAAGTATACAAGACACAACTGAAGCAAAATCGATTTTGATTCACATGAATCAATTCATGAACATTATAGCCACGATTTGTAAAAGACTGCATTCCTTATTATATAAATGTATTAGTTCATGAACAAACCAATTTTAGAACATAACCTACTCAAGTATGCAAACGGATACGCATACCTGAGTAGCCGGACTTAGTTTGGGTTCGCCAGTATGCGAACGGGTGCGCATACCTTCCAAACTCAGCATAAATTCCGGGACTGAACCTCACGCCAGTACGCGTACCGGTATGCGTACAAGGTTCCCGGAATTTCACTAAACCAACCAGTACGCATACGGGTATGCATACTATGGTTCCCGGACTTGGATTACATATATGCAAGTACGCATACTATGGTTTATCCAATCATGGTTAAGTGTTCTACACTTCATTTCAATCATTGAAACATCATCGGAAGATGGGAATAGCTGTCTTACACAAACTATTAGATTCAAAGCAATTTTCAAGTGATCGAATGATCAATACGAAACATTCCGAGTCTACATCAAATGACTGTCTCAAACAAATCATATAAGATGTTACCAGGTGATTTTCACATGATCATCTTTTGACTTTCGTTAAAAATATAAGATGAACTTGGTTAAGTCGAAAGCTTCCCAACACATATTTCGAGAAATATGTAAGCGAGTTAAACTCAGCTCGAAATATCAAATGTGTATAATTTAAGTCTATATAGCTATACGACTTTTGTCTCAAATAGGAGATAGAGTATATAGACTTTTGAGTGATAGATGAGTTCAAGTCTCCACATACCTTTTGTTGATGAAGTTCCACAAGCTCCCCTTAGTAGTTCTTCATCTTCAACCGATGAACGCCGTGAAGTCTAATGCTCAAATACACTTTCTATTCTAATCCGAGACTTAGCTATAAGTAGACTAGAAATCAAGACCTATAGTTTTGCCAACTAAACTTGACAACAATCTTGAGATAGCAACGCTTGCGAGTTCGACTGAGCAGTGCTCTAAAAATCTCTCCCTTTGTCAATTTTATTGACAAAACTATCAATACATATGGAATACAAAATAAATAAAGTTTGTAGCTCTCAATCCAAATGCTTGATTTCCTTGGTTCTTCTACATTACTCGAAATCTTCGTCAATTCCAAGTACTCCAGTGATTCTGAATGTGTTCAACTCAGCATCATAGTTGTTGAAGATACGTAGCTATAACAATGAGAAAAAAGTTGCTCTCAATCATTTTTATACAGTGTCATAGTATTATTACACAGTATCAAAGTCCAATTGTATCACAACTTTGACAACCATACTATGGTGATATGTATTACTCCTCCTTAGTCAATACTTCATCTCACATGAAAACCACTGCCTCTTACATAATTATCCGTAAACCATATGTATTTGTCGTGTGAACTACACATTAAGTCTCTCCTTTTTTGTCAATAAGATTGGCAAAGGTACGAAAACTAGTGGGATCCAAATGAAATTTCCATAAAGATACTTCATGACCAAAAGAGAACATATCAACTTTGTTTCGATGATTTCACATAGTCGAAACTAGTGTATTCATCAAGGAGTTTATACAGATACAAGAAAACTCCTACAATATTCCACAGTCGCACTTCCTACAAAGATTCTGCAATTAAGCACAAGTTCAGTTAAGAACTCTTCCCCATAAAATTTCATTCACGAAAGAACAACAAGAGTGACCTTACTTTCAAAAAATAGAAAAATTTCTTTGGACATTCACAAATCACATGAAACATGAATTTGTATCCAAAATACTCAATTAAATTAACCACAAGAGAACCCATGATTAATTTAATCAATGCTCACATAAGAGAACTTACGGATCCACACAGTATTTACACAAAGATGTGGATCAGGAAAGGACCAATACTGCGGAATATTCAAAGATTCATTCTATTTTTCCATCAATATTTTCATAGAGACATGTAATAGACTTAATCTTTGCAGACAAAAGTTCATTCTATCTTCATCAATATTTGCATGATGACATAATAGGCTTAACTTTTGTTGTCAAAAGTTCATTATATCTTTTATCAATATTTGTATAAAGACACATGATAGACTTAACTCTTGATATCTTCATCTGTACTTCTTATGGACTTAACACATTTAACAGTTTAATTGAAAGAATTAATCATTCAAAACTAAAATATCATAAGTCATTACAACCATTAAAAATAACAGTTTTAATAAGATCAACATAAGAAGTTCAACAGAAATAATATAAGAAAGAGTTTGAACAAAATGAAGAGAAAGACACTAATCCAGATTGCGACAAAAATCCTCAGCAATCTTAGATAATGGTTCAGCTAAGTCGGGATGAACTGTGACAACATGAGTCAACTGTCTCTCCAGGAACTCATTCCTTTTAAGAAGACGAGCAACTTCAGGATTGGCAGGTTTCTTCATTTTGCTAATGTCTGTCTGGCTCAAAAGAGATGGAGTACCAACACAAGTTCCAAACTGAGCAATATTAAATTGACTACACATTCGTCTGATGAGGAATGGAAAACCAGGGTTTTTCTTTTGTCAAACCATGCATGTGTATCATTTGACGAACAATTAATCCACAAAAATCAACCTCTTCACCAGAAATAAGATGGTAAACCAACTCAGCCAGAGTTCTGCTCCAGAGATTTTTGTCGAGAGTATTTGGGATTAAGTTAGCCACAGCCAGCTTACCAAAAATCTTAAAATGAATGCTTATATTATCCACAGGGAGTTTTGCATTCTGTAGGATCCAAATATCGCACAACAGTAAGAGTTTGCGAAATTATAGAGAGAATTTGCGAGAATGTAGCAGAGCTGCGAAATTGTAATAAGAGCCTGAGAGAATGTTGCACCAGATCCGAAATTAGGGGAAATGTTAGTTGTACATTAGCTGTCATCCACTATGTAAACACCTATATAAAGAGAAAGGCAAGGGAGAGAAAGGGGGATAATGAGAGAGAGAGAGATACACTTTAGGAGAGGATTATTATTATGAGAGGATTTTCTATTGTGTAGTATTATCTCCTTCTTCTTCCCAAAAGAGAGCTCCAAATACTCATTAATGGAGTCTCAATTGTAATCCATATGTAATTACAAACAACCATAGTGAAGATCCCTAACCCCGTGGATGTAGATCATATTGATCGAACCATGTAAATCTTGTGTCTTATTTTCTATTTTCATTATCTTTATCTTTATTTTCATATCAAATAAGTTTAGATCTAGAAATTATAGTCATGATAATACAAGGGGTGTGTTGTAGGATTTCCTGCAACTACACATTCAACCCATGGAACATTCTTTCTTATGAGCAGCTCAGACAACTGATTCTTATTTGGTCTTTGACCTTCTGATGTGATTGTAGAAGTGGTAAATAAGATTCGTTCAACTCGGACTTGATGAGATTCGATTTTAGACTTAATAATAAAAATATATACAAAAGATGTCACAAGATCAAGAAGTACCGAGACTCAGGATTCCACCAAACTCATAATATAAGGTTCAAACATTAATTCTTTAAAAAATTATAGCTCAATAGCTAAAGACATGAACTTTTATTTTTTCCAAGGCATATTCTCAAAATATTAGTTGTAATTCCTAAGCATGAGACATCAAAACATCTAAGCAAGTATGACCCATCAAACGAGACGACAACTAATTAATCAAAATCATAATTCAATTCTAATTAGTGCAAAAGTCATATAAGAATTAAATATAATTACCCATGTATGATATTAGGCTTCCTCCGTCATCCCAGTGTTGGGGTTTAGCTCTTCATGATGAAAACACGCTCAAAATAATAACTCATGGCTGAATAGGTGTTTTATTGAAGAAAATTAGTATTACAGCCGAATCTGTAACATATATAATTGTTACAGAATAGACTGTTACAGAAATTGTTGCAAACTGAAGATAATAGTTACTAATGCGACCGTTACAAGATTCTGAAAGTTAAGACCCTACGAACGACAGTCCTGTACATCCTTATGTTCTTCAGCTTCGTCTTCTTCCTGCTGCTGCTGCAACTTCTCCTGCAGCTTGATTCTTAGCTCTGCAGCGTACCCCTAACTCTCGACACCCTTCTGTTGGACTCCAAACAACCTATATATACTCAATAGGTCAATAAAATCCTGGAAATATCTTCACAATCTTTTCTTTTCCTCCACACTAAGTTACGAATTTATTTTCTTTTATCTTCTTTCACGCGGCTTTTATGAGTTGTTAAACTTCCCAAACTTCAGTGTATTTGCTATTTATCGATCCTGGCAGAATATCTTCCTTTTAAGCTCACGTAATTTCCAAAATAAACCAACTTCACGCAACTTATCTCTTGCTCTGTTTTCACGAGAAAGTCACACAAACTTCCTTTTCTTTTAACCACAGCTCAACCAACTCCCTGTTTTATCGTAACGGATCACTACTAACCCTATCCCCTGATTAAATCCGGCTAAACCTTCTTCAGATCAAAAATAGTAACCCGAGTGAAAATATCCACCTTTGTTTATCCAAACTCGGTAAATCTCCCTATATTTTCGAAACCACAAGCCTTTCCAACCCTGTTTCAATGCCACAAGCCCATACCAATTGAAATCCATGAGAAATTCCACGTAAAACTCGTCTGAATTCTTCACAGTTAAGTGTGCAGGCGAGAAAATAATTTCCCGCCAAATTTGCTTTTGAACGAAGAAGAAAAGGGGTGGCCCCCTAACCAGAGTAGGGGTGGATTTAGCATACTTCTTTGGGATGCCCTGAGGTGCAAATAACGATGGGTTACTGATGAGTGCCAAATAATGTATATATTTATCCCTTTTTGTTGGCAATTTAACTCATCTTTTATGCATTAATTCTACATTTTATCCCATATTCTGTATTTTCATTGTTTTCAAGAATAAATATTTTTCTTACTTAATTTTGCATTTTTTAGGTAGTAAATAAAGATTTGATGAGTTGCGGAGCAGAAAAGAGCTGAAGAGTAGTGAAAAGCCGGAAGAAATTACGCAAGGAAGCCGCGAAGAATGGTGCGCATAAGCCCAAAAGACTAGAAATGGGCTCAAGAAGGAAGAATTGCTCTTAAAGAAGATATGGGCTTGGCATACCCAAGGCCCAAAACCCTTACCCAAACCCATTTTCTATAACCAAAACCGCCTCCATTCTCAGCCGTCAGATTGGATCCAACTCATCATCCTACGGTCTCTCATTCATAGATCATCAAAATCTGAAGTCTCT
>NW_020646799.1:0-5464 GCF_003573695.1 Papaver somniferum | reverse complement strand
TATGCATACCTGGTATGTGTACCATGAAGTCCAAACATCCCGAACTACTATTTTCAAACCTGAACGTTTAAGAACCTTAAACACAAATCAAGTTAGGTAGAAATGAACGATAAGCAAGGTACATGGATCATTATAAGTACTCTAAGCAAATAATTAAAACACAAATCTTGCTCAAGTATATAGACATACCTTTTAGAAGAATCCAATTGAATTCTACAGCCTTACCAAAGATTCAAAATCATACCTAATGCAACATGTGCTCCCCAATTCTCGTGCTTCCCTCACCGTATACATAGTAGGGCGTTTCTTGGTGAGGATGCACTTCCAACACAATCAAGTTGTGTTGAGGAGAACAAGGTCTTGCTCACCATGGCACCAAGAAAGAGTTTCTTTACAACTACTTTTGCATTCAACAAAGTTGAGAAACATCCAAGAATCTGTTTTTACAAGTTTTGCAAAAGACTTTAGAGAGATACACAAAAATATGAGTCCCTGATGTCTTATTTTAAAACTTAACAAAAACAGTGTCTATAGAAAATGTTTAGTACTGCGCAGGAAAACTGTTTTGGTAAAAAGAGACATCCTAACCTTCTCACAAAAGGAGGCAATACTATTATCTTGGTGAAATGTATCAGGAATTGACCAATGAACTGATTCATGCTTTGAGGTGATAACGTCAGATGACTGTGATTTAAACTCCTCTTGTAATTCGTTTTGTTTTCTACAACCAACTTGATTACACAGAAGAGGATCATTGCTCTCACTAATTAGTAAATCAATATCAACCTCGACATGAGTATTATTCATTATAACTTGATTTAGCTTGTCAAGAGATTCTTGTTCTTTATGGAGCTATAACACAACATTAAGAGATAAGCTTTCAAGTTTCTTTTCATGCCCTAAAAACACTTCAAGAGATTTTAAACCTGGTGGAGGTTTAGATAGAATTTCTTCTAAATTTTTTATTAAATCAGTCATGAAAAAGAATTCTGAAATCCCTGGATCTGGTGGTGCATTTATTGAGATAACACTTCTGTCCATAGAGTCAGATCGCTACAAACACAGACTTATAAGGTCTTAAGCGTGTTTTCCTGCTCTGATACCAGTTGAAAAATCGTGGATCTAACAACCACACCCAATATTTTGCTTAGCAATCTGTATGGACAACTCCAATATAATTCCAAGAGAATCAACTATACAGTCAGACTCAATCAATGGAAATATATCCAAGAGTTATATCTCTATTTCTCAATTCAATCCGCAATCAAACAAATAGGAATTTGCGAGCCCGGTTGAATCTTAGAAATAACTTGGACGGTATCAAAAACCAATATCCAAGTGTCAATCAATTTAATCAACAACCAAAGGTTGGATTCCCAATTGATTGAACTTACGCACATCCTGTGATATTTCTATTATATAACAAAATATAATGCGGAAAAGAAACAGACACCAGAAATTTTGTTAACGAGGAAACCACAAATGCATAAAAACCTCGGGACCTAGTCCATATTTGAACACCACATTGTATTAAGCCGTTACTGACATTAGTAGCCACTGCGGATATCCGACGGTATCGGGTTTTCAACGGGAACTTCCCGGATGGTCACCCATCCTTAGATTACTCCCGCCCGAGCACGCTTAACTGCAGAGTTTGCTGCCAACTCTGGAGTCAATTGTGCTGAAAAGGCCTCGGTGTTAGGGAAGGACAAACCATTACCTATATTCCATTATTTCGGCGAACTACTGCCGAAATCGGGGTATTACAATACCACCCCCTTAAATTGAAGCCGTCCTCGGCTCCAGAATATATTGGAAAACCCAGATCTCCGACGTTCCCCGCCCCTCATGACAAGTACCCGGACTAATCTCATCCAGCGTACCTTCCCATCCTCGGCAGGTGACCCGTCGTCGGCTTTGATACCATTTGTAAAGACCCGTCCTTCCACCGATATTGTCCCCACTTAGCCACTGTGGATATCTGACGGTATGGGGTTTTCAACGGGAACTTCCCGGATGGTCACCCATCCTTAGATTACTCCTTCCCGAGCACGCTTAACTGCAGAGTTTTCTGCCAATTCTGGAGCCAATTGTGCTGAAAAGGCCTCGGTGTTAGGGAAGAAAAAACCATTACCTATATTCCATTACATCGGCGAACCACTGCCGAAATCGGGGTATTACACTACTCCAATTTAACTTCGGACTGGAATGTAGTTGAGCCATAACCAATCTCACACTGATCAAGGTACAGTTGCGCTCCTTACGTCTCTGAATCCCAGCATGACTTTCCGCACTTGATTCCCTTAGCTGATCTCACCCATAACTAAGAGTTGCTGCGACCCAAAGTCGAAGACTTGATAAACAAATCTGTCTCACATAGAAAAGTCTATTGTATAGATAAATCTGTCTCCCACAGATAAACCTATGAGTTTTATTCCGTCTTTTGATAAAGCAAGGTGAACATGAACCAGTTGATATACCGGACTTATATTCCCGAAGAAAATCCAAGAAATATCAATCACCTCACAATAATCTTAATCGTATGGTAGCGAAACAATATATTGTGGAATCACAAACGATGAGACGAAGATGTTTGTGACTACTTTTTATCTTGCCTATCGGAGATTAAAACTCGAGCAAATCTTAGAGAAGATAGTACTCAATCACGATAGAAAACAGCAAGATCAGAACACACAACTACAGAGAAAATAGTTGAGTCTGGCTTCACAATCCCGATGAAGTCTTCAAGTCGTTAACCTACAGGGTTTTGGAAAAACCTAAGGTTAAAGGAGAATCGACTCTAGTCGCAACTAGTATCACACAGAAGGTGTGGGGATTAGGTTTCCCAGTTGCTAGAGTTCTCCTTTATATATTCTTCAAATCAGGGTTCGCAATCAAAGTTATCTTGGTAACAAAACATTCAATATTCATTGTTAGATGAAAACCTGATTAGACTCAATCTAATATCTTTCAACCGTTAGATTGAACTTAGCTTGTTGTACACAAATGAAAAGTGACTTCATTTAGATATGAGTAACAATACCTAAACGTGTACACCTTTCTTGGCTCAACAATAGTTAACCGAAGTTAGCCATATGAACACTTTCATATCAAGCTTACTCATCTTAACCATAACTAGTTCAAATGACTCAAATGAAACTAGTTCTAGAGTTGTTCAGTTGTTTATATTCTCATAGAAGTATACAAGACACAATTGAAGAAAAATCGATTTTGATTCACTCGAATCAAGTCATGAACATTATAGCCACGGTTTTCAAAAGATTGCATTCCTTAATATATAAATGTATTAGTTCATGAACAACCGATTTTAGAACATTACCCACTCAAATATGCGAACAGGTACGCGTACCTTAGTGGCCAGACTGAGTTTGGATTCGCCAATACGCGAACTGGTACGCATAGCACAACCTCAGTAAAGTCCCGGAACTTGAACCTCACGCCAGTACGCGTGCCGGTATGCGTACTAAGTTCCCGGACCTTGACAAAGCCAAACAGTACGCATACAGGTATGCATACCATGGTTCCCGAACTTGGATTACACATATGCAAGTACGCATACTGTGCTTACATCCAATTGTTCTAAACTCTCATTTCAACCATCGAAACATTCTCGGAAGACGGGAATAGCTGTCTCACACAAACTATTAGCTTCAAAGCAATTTTCAAGTGATCGAATGATTAATACGAAACATTCCGGGTCTACATCAAATGACTGTCTCACACAAATCATGTAAGATGTTACCAGGCGATTTTCACATGATCATCTTTTGACTTTCGTCAAAAATATAAGATGAACTTGGTTAAAGCGAAAGCTTACCAACACATATTTTGAGAAATATGTAAGCGAGTTAAACTCAGCTCCAAATATCAAATGTGTATAATTGAAGTTTATATAGCTATACGACTTTTGTCTCAAATAGGAGATAGAGTAGATAGAATTTTGAGTGATAGATGAATTCAAGTCTCCACATACCTTTTGTTGATGAAGTTCTACAAGCTCCCCTTAGTAGTTCTTCGTCTTTGATCGATGAACACCGTGAAGTCTAAAGCTCAATTACACTTTCTATCCTAATCCAAGACTTAGATATAAGTATACTAGAAATCAAGACTTATAGTTTTGGCAATTAAACTTGACAGTAAGCTTGAGATAGCAACGCTTGCGAGTTCGACCGAGCAGTGCTCTAACAACGTTAGCAGCCGCAATTAGTTGCAACATTAGTGGTCCAACATTTTGTCGATCATATCATCTAATTGGGGATATGGTTGCGATATTTTGGTAACTCCTATCATCTGACTCGGTATTGCGATGAAAGAGATGATTGTTGCCTTGCTCGATGGGTTATTAACATTCCATGGATGCTCATGAGCCTGACTGATACACCCTTGGCTCGAGCAACACCAGCGCATGCTTTCTGCTCAATGCCAAAGCGACGTAAGGAAACGGAAATAAGCTCGACATGGCCTATGCGCAAGTACAAGGCATACATTATCCCTGGATGATTCTCAGAAGTCAATGATGCATACCAAGATGCATCAACACCAGCCTTTAAGGCATTGCACCTTTCGCAAAACAATTGTAAGTTGGAACGATGAGAAACTAAGTATGGAAATATACTTAAGGTAACATACTTTCGAAGCATGCTTGCAAAGGAAAATGGACATGCATTTTCCTGGTGCAACCCTCGAGTTTTTCTTACGATGGTATCCTCATCAAAAACAAGCCCTAAATTTCAATCTCAGTTAAAATAGCTGATTCATCCAATTCTTGATGGATTGATCTCTTATTTACTCAAAACTCACTAATAGCATGAAGTTTATCTCAAACCATGAAAATAAATCAGATACGCACAAAAACTTTATTTTTCTAGTTCCTCTTAATTGCTTTGATACGCATCACAAAGTACTTTTCATCTAAATGGATGACCAAGTTCCGTAGTCTTTGTTCAGTTGCGAGAAAGAGATCTTGATTTCAAATAATTGATACTAGACATGTTGGTCTTTTCTAATTTTGATAATTTTTGTTGTATGTACCTTTTTTCTATTAATTGTAACATCAGACTAATAGTGAGAAATTTCTGCAGGAATTGCTCAACTACCACAGTCGTAGTGATGAGTGCCAAATATTGTATATATTTATCCCTTTTTGTTGGCATTTTAACTCATCTTTTATGCATTAATTCTACATTTTATCCCATATTCTGTATTTTCATTGTTTTCAAGAATAAATATTTTTATTAATTAATTTTGCATTTTTAGGTAATAAATAAAGTTCGGATGAGTCGCGGAGCGAAAAGAGCAGAAAAGTAGTGAAAAGCCGGGAGAAATTACGCAAGGAAGCCGCGAAGAATGGTGCGCACAACCTCATTTTCTACACACAAAAGCGCCTCCGTTCTCAGCCGTCAGATCAGTTCTCAGAAGCATCCGATGGTCGCTCCTTCATAGA
>NW_020646798.1:0-3941 GCF_003573695.1 Papaver somniferum | reverse complement strand
TCTATCTCCTTGGTTCCTATTGCTTGGTATTTGAATGAACTAAAATTTCATGAACAAGGAAATGTATAGATGAAGAGGATGCTAAACTTAATGACGAAGAAGGCGACGAGATTAAAAAGAGCAATGTACACTATAGACACCTCCTTAATATGAAAGGGATATTAGTGGGTTTTGCTTTAATATGTATTTGGAGGATTGCAATATTGCAATGTACACTGACACCTCCTTTTTTCATCTTTCTTTTGCGCTAATTTTCATTTGTCTAGTGTGAGAACACTTTGTAGCTTTAATTGGAATTGTTTGAAGAAACATCTAAGAAGCAATGGAAAGAAAAGTGAAAGAACACAAAAGGGTTAGTGAAAGTTCGTTGGGTTAGGAATACTTGGTGGTAAAGCTAATAAAAGGAAAGGAAACCAATTGATTGAGCCATTATTATCAAGATTCAAAGGAAGATGGTACATAATTTGTATGTTGGCCATGCTAATCAAGATTATCTAAACCATCGAAAAATTTTAACTCCACTTCCCTATAAACATAATATCGTGACTAGAAAATGGATCAAACGTTGAGAAAAAGAATAAAGAAGGTTAGGTTTATTGAGAAAAAAATAAAAAAGTTTTTGAGTAATAATATAGGTAAAAGTACAGAGGCGGACAAAAAAGATGATTTCTTATTGATTAGAGTAGACGTATTACATGGCAACACTATTCTTTATACACATAATGGAAGACCCTACCAATTTAATGAATCCTACATTCATGGTCGTAGGCCCTATGACACTTTTTTTTTGTGAGGTTCAATAGCAGAACTTTAAAATGTGTTGCTTCGTTAAAACGGTGATAAGGAAAACCCGAACAGGACAAAACCTTGACGAAAGGGAAAGAGTACAACGTATTGAGTCCATACAAAACTGCTCTGTTAAAGTTGATCATATCTCTTGTTGCTTCAAAACTCATAAAATAGAAGGATCATGTGGGAAAAGAATGACGTTAAGTTAGAAACTATAATATTGGTGTTGTCTCCTTGAAAACCTTGCTGAGTAACAAAGAGTTCGACACACCGAGATAGATGTCGACAATATATCACTAGATACTCCACTGTTTTCGTCGTTCCCTCCTGATTGGACTTAGGGGAGTTCAGACAATTTCCTTAGTATTATACTTTTCACATGCTTTTCAAATAGGGACTTAGGAAGTTGGCTGATTTGGCTGACTTGGCTGACTTGAGTTCCTTAGTAAATAAGTCTGGTTACATTCTTATCAGATTTTACTTGGCTGACTTGAATATTTAGGAGACACTGTTGTTGCTGATTGTAAAAGAACTTTGGTGAAATATTTTGGTATTGTCACCCTTGATATACCTTTGTTTCATATGTTCGATACAAGTTGCATTATCTTCACAAATGCAAGTTGCCTCTTCAGCAGTAGAACTCAAACCACTTTTCCCTCGAATATGCTTAATAATAGACCTTAATCACAAACACTCACGAACCGCCTTATGTAGGGAAATAGTTTCAAAGTGGTTCGTGGAGGTAGTCACAAGAGTTTGCTTGATCGGCCTCCATAATATTATTGTGTTCTCTATGGTGAATACGTAACCATTTTGGGATCGAGATTTATGTGGGTTAGATAGGTACCCAACATCAACAAAACCAACCAAAACATTACTTGGGATTTTAGTGCAGAGGATTTCCTTAGAAATCCTCCTTACGTCCTCATAGAGATAAATTTACCCGTGTCAATGGTTCCTTTAAGGTATGTAAATACATTTTGTATATCATTCCAATGATGTTGCGTTAGCGTTGAGCTATATCTAACTAACAAGTTCACCGAGAATGATATGTCAGGTCGAATATACTGCGTCGATTACAATATTGCACATATTGCACTTAGGTAATGAGTTTCATCTCCTAATACTTCTTCGTCATCTTCCGTGGGACAAAATGGAGCCTTATTTACATCTAAGCTTTGGTTAAACTTAAATTTTTTTCGACAAGTAACTCATTAGGAGATAAGTTGTAAAGTTTGTAAGGTTTTTATCTAAAACCTAGATCATTATTCAACCTAGATATTTTATTTTATTTTGTTTCTGATATTGCTTATATGGTATATGAAAATGCGGGGGTCTAACAACCACACCCAACAATTTGTTTGGCATTCAGAGAGGATTTACTCCAATACACTTTCTAGAGAATCAACTAGACAGTCAGACTCAATCTAGAATAAAGTATATCAAAGAGTTTAATATCTCTAACTCTTAATTCAATCCGCAATCAACAAATAGTAATCTGTGAGCCCGATTGAATAAGGGGAGTAATTTGAATGGTACCAAAGACCAATGTTCAATTGTCAATTAATGTAAATCAACAACCCAAGGTTGTATATTCTAATTGGTTGATCTTAATGCACAACTTGTGATATTTCAATTATATAACAAAATATAATGCGGAAACAAAATAACACAGACACCAGAATTTTTTTAACGAGGAAACCGCAAATGCAGAAAAACCAAAGGACCTAGTCCAGATTTAACACCACACTGTATTAAGCCGCTACAGACACTATCCTACTACCAATTAACTTCGGACTGGACTGTAATTGAACCCTAATCAATCTCACACTGATTCAAGGTACAGTTGCGCTTCTAACGTCTATGATCCCAGCAGGATACTATGCACTTGATTCCCTCAGCTGATCTCACCCACAGTTAAGAGTTGCTACGGCCCAAAGTCGAAGACTTGATAGACAAATCTGTCTCACACAGAAAAGTCTATAGGATTGAATAAATCCGTCTCCCACAGAAATACCCAAGAGTTTTTGTTCCGTCTTTTGATAAATCAAGGTGAACAAGAACCAATTAATAAACCATACTTATATTCCCGAAGAACAACCTAGTATTATCAATCACCTCACAATAAACTTAATCGATTAGTGAAACAAGTTATTGTGGAATCACAAACGATGAGACGAAGTTTGTTTGTGATTACTTTTCTATCTTGCCTATCGGAGATATACAATCTCGAGCCAATTATTTCAATTGCACTCAACACGATAGAAACAGCAAGATCAGATCACGCAACTACAAAGATAATAGTTGGGTCTGGCTTCACAATCCCAATAAAGTCTTCAAGTCGTTAACCTACAGGATCTCGAGAAGAAACCTAAGGTTAAAGGAGAATCGACTCTACTTATGCAACTAGTAACACACAGGAGGTGTGGGGATTAGTTTTCCCAGTTGCTAGAGTTCTCCTTTATATAGTTTTCAAATTAGGGTTTGCAATCCAAGTTACCCTGGTAACAAAGCATTCAATATTCACCGTAAATTGAAAAACCTGATTCAGCCAAGCTAATATCTTTCAACCGTTAGATCGAACTTAGCTTGTTACACACAAATGATATTGATGAGTGCCAAATATTGTATATATTTATCCCTTTTTGTTGGCATTTTAACTCATCTTTTATGCATTAATTCTACATTTTATCCCATATTCTGTATTTTCATTGTTTTCAAGAATAAATATTTTTATTAATTAATTTTGCATTTTTAGGTAATAAATAAAGCTTGGATGAGTCGCGGAGCGAAAAGAGCAGAAAAGTAGTGAAAAGCCGGGAGAAATTACGCAAGGAAGCCGCGAAGAATGGTGCGCACAACCTCATTTTCTACACACAAAAGCGCCTCCGTTCTCAGCCATCAGATCAGTTCTCAGAAGCATCCGACGGTCGCTCCTTCATAGATCATCAAAATATGATGTCTCTGCCGAGCACCACAGCGCTGAAATTCCAAGCCTTCAGATTAGATGGTAGTTGAATCCAACGGTCGCTACCTTGCTGTGCATCGAAGTTTGATATCTCCGCCTTACACTACAGTACCTAACTCCATCAAGTACCGTTCATTTTGTTGTATCATATAATCCAACGGTCGCTCATCGCTTGCCTCCGCAT
>NW_020646797.1:0-748 GCF_003573695.1 Papaver somniferum | reverse complement strand
ATGCAATTCTATCTTTAAAAATAATTCTAATATTTGCCTCAAATATATTCTTGAAGTAATAGTTGTAATCAACGAGTATAAAACATCAAAAGTATTTAAAACCCAGCATGCTTCATCAAATTAATTCACAACTATTCAATAAGAACTAATATTTCAATTCAATCCCATGCAAATAATCAAATAATAATAATATTGCAAATAAATAGTAAAATTAGAATTATACCAATTAATGTGGAACAATGGCTTCCTCCGTCGCCTTGGCTAATGGGGTTTAGCTCCTCATCCCAAAAACACACTCACAAGATGTATTCATGGCTAAATAAGTGTTTTTATTGATGATTATATGATGAAATAGGAATTAGCAACGCTGTAGAAGTGTTACAGCGTCACTGTTACAAATGGTGTAAGTGCTGAGAAGAAACGATAGAACTAAAGTGCTGTAAAAAAACGATAGAACTAAAGTGCTGTGATGAGTGCTAAAAAGTGCATATTTCTATATATTTTTCTTGGCATTTAACTCATCTTTTGTGCATTAATTCTACATTTTATCCCATATTCTGTATTTTCATTGTTTTCAAGAATAAATATTTTTCTTAATTAATTTTGCATTTTTAGGTACTAAATAAAGCCTGGTTATCTCACGGAGCGAAAAGAGCAAAGGAACGGCAAAGACTCTCGCTAGGAGGAAGGGAAGAATGATGTTTGCAAGAGCCGGATCAACGAGAAGTGGGCTTGAAGAGGAAGAATT
>NW_020646796.1:0-1162 GCF_003573695.1 Papaver somniferum | reverse complement strand
TTGTTGTACACTGCTTTTTTGTTTGTTGATGGTGATGATTTTTTAGATCTCATTTGTTTCTGTTATGTGTGTTTGTATACATGGTTGCGAACTCTTTTTTTTTTGTGTGTTTTCCAGGTTTGCTTTATTGTACACTATGTTTTTATTCATGGTGATGAATTGAGAAAGGAAATTATAATCTTTGTTTGATATAGTGTGTGTACTTTATCGTACACAATTTTTTTATTTATTGATGGTGGTGATTTTTTTAGATCCTCTTTGTTTCTGTTTGTTTGTATACATGATTGAGAACTAATTTTTTTCTTCCTTTGTTGTGTTTTTCAGGAGCAATTTATTGCATATTTTGTCATGGTGATGAATTGAAAGAGGAAATTATAATCATCATTTGACATAGTATTGTACTTTATTTTACATAGGGGTTAGCATTCTTTTATTGATACACTTGCTTCGAGGGAAGAGAATGAAAGATCTGTAAGGACTGGGGTCTATCCTCTAGTAGCGAAGAAGGTTTCTTTTCTTCCTACATAGAGTTCAAATGATATTACTGTTTTTTTTTGCGTGTACATTTTCATCTGCATCAAAATCCCATGCATTTCAAACAATGAACTTAAGCAAAATCATATTGGCAGGTGATGAGTGCCAAATATTGTATATATTTATCCCTTTTTGTTGGCATTTAACTCATCTTTTGTGCATTAATTCTACATTTTATCCCATATTCTGTATTTTCATTGTTTTCAAGAATAAATATTTTTCTTACTTAATTTGCATTTTTAGGTAATAAATAAAGTTTGGATGAATTGCGGAGCGGAAAAGAGCAGAAAAGTAGTGAAAAGCCGGGAGGAATTACGCAAAGAAGCCGTGAAGAATGATGTGCGGAAGACCAAAAGGGTAGAAATGGGCTTGAAGAAGAAGAATTGATCTTAAAGAAGAAGTGGGCTCTAGATTGTCCAAGCCCAAAACTCATTTCTCAAACCCAAATTCTAAACCCAAAGCCTAAAACCCAAATCCATTCTCGCCTCCGCCTGTAGCCGTCAGATTGGATCTCAGCTGAATCCAATGGTCGCTTCAGTAAAGTGCATCAAAATCCGAGGTTCTTGTCAAACACCATAGTGCTTAAATTCCAAGCCTTCAGATTAGATTGCCTTTGAATCCTACGGTC
>NW_020646795.1:0-1026 GCF_003573695.1 Papaver somniferum | reverse complement strand
AATGCGCCAAACCCAAAGCAAGCGACCCCTGAGAGGAATAAATGAATTCCAAAGATCTTGGGAAAATCCAAAGAAGGTTTTCCTGTACGTTCATCACAGAAAATTTCTAGATCCCAATATACCCAATGCCAGATAGCTGCCAAGAAGCACAAGCCAGAAAACAGAATATGTGCCCCGGCCACACCTTCGTAACTCCAAATACCCGGATTCGTTATAGTCCCTCCTGTGATACTCCAACCACCCCAGGAATTCGTTATTCCTAAACGAGTCATGAAAGGTATAACGAACATACCTTGTCTCCACATTGGATCAAGAACTGGGTCAGAGGGATCAAAATCGGCTAATTCGTATAGAGCCATCGAACCGGCCCAACCAGAAACTAGAGCTATATGCATTATATGGACAGAAAGTAACCGGACTGGATCATTGAATACAACGGTATGAACACGATACTAAGGCAAAACCATGGAAATACCCCTTTATCAAAGAAAAATAGATACTATGTTACTTTATCGCATTGGAAAAGACTCTGCTTATGCTAAGGACTTTTCCTTTTCAATGGATTATCTCGGAGCAAGGGTGCATTTATATTGCATTCCGTTGGTAATAACAGAAAAATTCTGTTCGTAGGAACAAAGAGAAGCAAATCTATTAACCCGATAAGTACCAATACGCAATGGGGGGATGGGTCTCATTTTATATGAGTGAATTAAAGATACTTGTTCATGATTTGAACATCGCAGCTCATTCATAATAATTTTTTTATGCATTCCGTCTTCTTCGATGAACTTTACAATCTAGGGATAAAACCCGAAAACATAAATATTATAAAAAAAGAAAACCCATTGTTACGTTTCCACATCAAAGTGAAATTTTAGTACTTAAAAACCTTTTTCTTTCATTTAATGCCTATTGGTGTTCCAAAAGTACCTTTTCGGATTCCTGGAGAGGAAGATTCAGTTTGGGTTGACGTATAGTGCGACTTGTCAGACATATTGGGTCATATGGGATTTCCCCGTTTTCTCT
>NW_020646794.1:0-22321 GCF_003573695.1 Papaver somniferum | reverse complement strand
AAAAAAAAAAAAGCAAAAAGCAAAAAGCAAAAGCAAATAAACTGGACTATCCAAGACTGTGTAAACCTAATTTCTAATCACAAAAATCTATAAATGTAAAAGATCCAGAAATTTCTTGCAATTAATAGTTAGACTCTTATATACACTTATGGTTTCCAGTTACGGTTTGTATTTGCAACCATATAAGAAATAATGTCCAGTTACAGTTTGTATTTGCAACTGTAACTTCATTTACGGTTGGTGTCGGCATCACCATTACGAACCATAAATTTCATATATATCTCACAGAAATTCTACGGCTAATACCTATTAACCGTGATTTATTTATGGTTTGTAGTTTTACCACCATTACCAACCGTAGAATTTCCCTGAACTTTGTTTTCAAAAGGCATTTTACGGTTCAAAATTTTAGTTGATATACTAACTGTAAACTAGTTACGGTTGGTCTCGATACTTTATTTACAAACCGTAATTGGTTACAGTTGGAATGAAGGTTACAAACAAATCAATTGTATTACAGTTCATATAGAGAAGACTAACACCAACCGTAACTAATTTTACGATTGGATTTTTCCCAAATTCAACCAGTTATGGTTGGTAGCTCATCAATTACGAATTGTAACTCACACTTACGGATGGTTACGTTAAAAACACCAACCGTAAGTCTCTCTGAAAATCAAAAAGTTCAGATCTTTTTTATGTATTTTAGATAATTTTGAGCAAAAAAAAAAACTAATTGGATCTAAGTTAGAGGTATATATGGTCATATAAAGATTCATCCATCTCAACTTTGTCACTTGAATCACTTATTTTGGTTGAGTGAATAAAAACCTATGGTTTATAAAATATCACAATTTTTTTTCGTTTTTCCTTTGATTTAGTTTTAGAGTAAATATGGTAGAAATTTGATTATCAACACTAAACTATATAATGGTTAATTAGTTCTCATCAAAAAGAAAATTGATAAGGAGCTTTCGAAATTATCATGGTTTCTTTAACCCCTATAACAGGTTAGTTTACCAAGGGACGAAGTCATTGTAGATCAAGCAAAATCTCTACTGCCATATAGTTTTGTAAGCCCTAGAAAAAACGAAAAAATAATAATCATTTTTGCACAACCCATCTGAACTAAACTTGTTTCTTTTCATTTGGATACCATATAACAAACACAAAACCAACAAAAAAAAAAAGAAAACGCGCCCAACATATTTCCATGAATATGATAATTGATAAATTTTAATTGAAATGAAGGCATGAATTAACGGAAAATGGGTCATTTGTCCAAATATTTTTAAAACATGGTTTTACTGGGTGAGTAAAAATTAATATGGGCGAACGGACACCAAAAAAGTAGCAAGGATTCATCCTGTCTTAAACTTAAAAAAGAGCGGTGATGAAAATGGATGCATCCTGATGTAAATTAAAAATAAGAAAAATTATTTGAAAATAGGTAGAATAAAACTGTTTATATCCTGGCTATTTTTATATTCTCATTCATTTGAACAATATTAAATTTATAAATATTTTTCACCCAAAAATTATTGATTTTAGTTTTTTAAACCAATTTTATGATGAATTAATGTCGTCTTACGGAACAGTTGGATGGGTTAAGTGCAATGCTCAAAAAGAAACATATTTATATGACTATTAGGTAGGTTTATTTTACACAATCGTGGATACGGAGGTTTCTGCTCTGAACGATCGTTTGATGAAATGAATACGTCGTGAGCATTATTGTGCAATGATTTTCATTTACTAGTCTTTTTATGGTGGGGTATATCTTTTCTTTGCACCACTTACTTGTGCAATGAATACTTAAAATCCCGGATCAATATCTGCTTTTACCTTGCATCCCAGTGGATGCTACGACAGTAAGAACTTCACTCCGCTGTTAGATCTTACATCACGTGATGAAGCTGTTGGAAAATTAAATGGAATTTCATATGGATGGAAAATTCCTTGTTTAGAGAGAGATCAACTTTGTGTCGAAGAGAGATCATTACTTTTAAGTTTTGGTTCGCCGTTTTTTGAGGTTTGGAATCACATCGAGAAAAAAGTCGTTATATTCTAGAAAACAGACACGGATAATCCGTAAGCATGAATACGGGTGAACCTGTTTTAAGGCTGAAAAATATAATCCTTGTCTCGACTTGGTTTGTATAATTGTGTTTGCATCAACCTTCTCTGTTTTTATCTTTATCGCAGTATGTACACAAAATTATCAACAAAAACTAATAAGTGGATGACCGAAATGGGTCTTATTTTATTCATTCAGTGGATGGCTGGAAATAGGACTTATTTTATTTTTATTTCACTTTTTACTCTAGTAACATAATTTTATAAATATGGTAACATTATATACTAGGTGCACCGCTTGCTATCAAGCACTACTAGATAGTAATCCTTGCTCGGCACTAAGGATAATGCTACCCGTGAGTTCTTAGTTTCCCTTTTTTTTCTTTTTTAAGGATTTGATAAATCTCTACACGGCTCCGTATCCATTTGAATAGATCGAATTTCTGGTAAGAATAAGTAGTACTACAATTAATACGAACTCGTGAAAGAAATAATTCAATCAAGACACAAATCAATCAACTTAGAAAAATATAAAATATTATATAAGACGAATATTTCAACGAATAACCACAGTTAACAGATATTGTCATCCGACTCTATGAACAGTCAATGGCGCGGAGCCACCGTGTAACAAGGGTGCGTACGTGAGATCCTTGCTTCTTAAAATCTCTACTTACTGGCCCAACTTTTCAAGCCCAAACAAAATTGTATACCTTAGTTGTGTCCTTTTAAAGCCCAACCGAATTCTTTACAAGTAGGAAAAAAATAAATATTTCCATACATATCGAGGCAATAATATTGAGAATAAACCGAAATCATTGAGAGCAATCAAACTCCGTCAAAAGATTTCATAAATTGATTAACTTCCAAAAATTCAATTTGAGTTGCTATTGTGTTGAATTCGTTGACGATCGTTATAGTGTTTCTCCTACAATTACAGTTGCCATCTTTTCTCAATCTAGTTTTGTAATTTTGACCTAAATTAAGAATATGGTTCATGTCAAACTTTGGGGCTGTTAGTATATTTCGTGTTGCATGGAAAATTAATAGATTGAGTGTCCATTATGTCTACATAACTAGTGTTTAATCAAACGTATTTGGTTCAATTTGATAGCTTTTGTGTTTCAATAACGCACAACATCTTCAAGGACTAGTGATTTTAGATGCTTAAATAGTTGAATTGAACGGCCAATTAGGACCTTTGGCATATGAAAATACAACCCTTGCTTTCGATCAAGTAAATTGAAACAAAATTCTCGATGTTATGAACATCACCACCTAATAATTTTAAGATCATCGATCGGCCTAAATGGTTACACCGATTAGAACTAGATTCCCTAAAGTTTACAGTGATTAAAAGAGTCCCTAAATATTTAAGATCATTGAGAGAGAATTTTCATCTATGGATATAGTGAACATTCATTTGCGAAACCGTATTGGTAATGAGTGGTTGAATAACTGTTTACTAACATATATGGTTCTTGCAGTCTGAATTTCTTCTAACAAAATCTAAGAATGATACTTGTAGAGCACTGCTCGGTCGAACTCGCAAGTGTTTCTATCGCAATCTTGTTTGTCAAGTTTAGTTTCCAAAACTACAAGTCTTGATTTCTAGTCTACTTATAGCTAAGTCTCGGATTATGATAGAAAGTGTAGTTGAGCATTAGACTTCACGGCGTTCATCGATTGAATATGAAGAACTACTAAGGGGAGATTTTGGAACTTTATCAACAAAAGGTATGTGGATACTTGAGCTCATCTATCACTCAAAAGTGTATCTACTCTCTCTCCTGTTTGAGAAAAAAGTCGAATAGTTATATAGACTTCGATTATACACATTTGATATTTCGAGCTGAGCTTAACTCGCTTACATATTTCTCGAAAAATGTGTTGGTAATTTTTAGCTTTAACCAAGTTCATCTTATATTCTTGACGAAAGTCTAAAGACGATCATGTGAAAATCGCCTTGTAACATCTTACATGATTTGTGTGAGACAGTCTTTTGAAGTAAACTAGCAATATTTTGTATTAGTCATTCAATCACTTGAAAATAGCTTTGAAGATAATGTCTTGTGTGACGTAGATATTGTTGTCTTTCAAGAATGTTTCAATGATTGAATTGGAGTTTTGAACAAATAACCATGATTGGATAAAACACAATATGCGTACTTGTATGTGCTAACTGTTGCAAGTAATTCCAAGTATGGGAACCATAGTATGCATAACCATATGCGTACTGATTGGCTAATGAAAGTCCAAGAATTTAGTATGCATACCAGTATGCGTACTTGCGTGAGTTTCAAGTTCCGGAAATTCAACTGAGTTTCGAAGGTATGCGTCCCCGTTTTCATACGAGTGAACCCAAACTTAGTCCGTCCACTTAGGTATTCGTACACGTCTGCATACTTGAGTAGGTTATGTTTTAAAATCATGTACTAATATATTTATATAATAAAGAATGCAATATTTTTGCAAACCGTGGCTATGATGTTCATGAATTGATTCGAGTAAATCAAAATTTATTTTGCTTCCATTGTTGCTTGTATACCTCTATGAGAATATAAATAATTGAATAACTCTAGAACTAGTATCATTTGAGTCATCCGACCTATTTATAGTTAAAATGAATATAGTTGATATGAAAATGTTCATATGGCTAACTTCGGTTAACTATTGTTGAGCCAACAAGATGTACACGTTTAGGTACAGTTAGTCATATCTAAAGTAAGTCACTTTTCATTTGTGTGTAATAAGCTAAGTTCGATTTAAATGTTGAAAGATATTATCTTGAGTCGAATCAGGTGTTCATCTAACGACGAATATTGAATGATTTGTTAACAAGATAACATTGATTGCAAACCCAGATTTGAAGACCATATAAGGGATAAATCTAGCAACTGGGAAACCCAATCCCCACACCTTCTGTGTGATACTATTTGCGACTAGAGTCGATTCTCCTTTAACCTTCGATTTTTTCAAAACACAGTAGGTTAACGATTTGAAGACTTCATTGGGATTTTTAATCCATACCCAACTATTTTCTCTGTAGTTGCGTGTTCGAATCTTGTTGTTCTCTATCATGTTGAGTACTATCTTTTCAAATATTTTTCTCGAGATTTAATCTCCGATAGGAAAGATAAAAAGTAGTCACAAACATCTTTGTCTCATCGTTCGTGATTCCACAATATCTTGTTTCGCTACATACGATTAAGATTATTGTGAGGTGATTGATATTTCTAGGTTGTTCTTCGGGAATGTAAGTCCTATATATCAATTGGTTCATCTTGACCTTGATTTATCAAAAGACGGAATAAAACTCATATGTATTTATGTGGAAGACAGATTTATCTATTCAATAAACTTTTATATGTGAGACAGATTGGTTTATCAAGTCTTTGACTTTGGGTCGTAGGAGCTAAGAGAATCAAGTGCGCAGAATACGACGTGGTTTTAGAGGCGTAAGGAACGCGACTGTACCATGATCAGTGTGAGATTAGTTAGGGATCAACTATATTCCAGTCCGAAGTTAACTTGGAGTAGGTTGGTGTCTTTAGAGGCTTAATACAATGTGGTGTTCAGATCTCGACTATGTCCCAAGGTTTTCTGCATTTTCGGTTTCCTCGTTAACAAAACTTATGGTGTCTGTGTTATTTCTTTTTCGCATTATATTTTCTATATAATTGAAATATTACAGGTTATGCGTAAGTTCAATCAATGGTGAATTCAACCTTTGGTTGCTGATTAAATTGATTGACACCTGGATATTGGTATTTAATACCGTCCAAGTTATTTCTTATATTTAATCGGGCTCGCAAATTCCTATTTGTTTGATTGCATATTGAACAGAGAAATAGAGATATATCTCTTAGATGTACTTTTCCTAAGATTGGTTCTGACTGTCTAGTTGATTCTCTTGAAAAATATATTTGAATTAGTCCATACATATTTCTAAGCGAAATATTGGGTGTGATTCTTAGACCCCTGTTTTTTCAGATACCTTAAAGAAAAGGTTGCAACATAAAGTGTGAATGTGATAACAGTACCGTGTAGGGGTTCATAAAATAAAATGGATTTGAATTCGACCCAAAGATAAGTAAATAATTATGCTTCAAAAATAATTGGTTTAGGCAAGGATTGGCTGCTGTTTTAAAAAAAGTTCTAGGGTTTCATTAACAAAATCTCGAAGATTGGTAAGGTTGGGTAGGTCAAATTCCTCGACGATCCTCTAACACACCATAGAAAATAATACTAATATCTTATTGGCTACTTGAAAAAAAAAGTTGTGAGCTCCGTTAACGCCCATTTTGTTGTAGATGCACTTGTCTCTGTAATGTACCACATAATTCCTAAAAAGAACGAGATATACAAAATAATGTCAAATTTTCACTTTACGCATTGACAAAATATTAACCACCAATTGCAAATGCTTGTACAGGGAATGGTTAAAAAAATAACACTAAGAATCATTTGTGTAGACTAGAACATCGCTGCCACGGTGGGGAGGGACGAACGAACATAAGAAAAATAGGTTAAATTGAAAAAATCAAAGTATCATTTTTCTTGAAACGGAAGGGTTACATGCTTTTATTAGTTGCAATGGAAAATTAGTTGAAGCATAAACCAAAATATGTCTGCATAATGTGTTATGCATCCTTTCTGGTGGTTTTCATAATTATTATGTATTCAATTTTCTAAAGTTGTGGCTAAAAGAATAAACACCTCCGAATTTTTCGTAAAACCTCTAAATTTGATTTGTTGTTTGTACTTATTGTGTAGATCTCTTTAAAAACTTTCCAACTAGAAAATATTTGTAATATCCAAGGCACGGAATTCTAAATATGTTATATTCTAGTTTGTTTGCCAATTATACCTCTGAAAAATAGGATACATAAAGAGTTATAATAATTGGAATAAAAGGGAGCGATAATTGTGTCAAGTGAAAAAAATAACCATGGACACTGAAAATTTCCAATCTTTATATCAAATTGCACATTTGCATGATTTTACAAAAAAATATCCATAAAAGGGACTCCCTTCCTTCGGGTCCTCCGATCGGTCGACCCAATGAACTGAAAATTATGAGCAAATTTGAAACAACTCAGTATTGAACATAGGACAATGCTGGTATAATATGCCGGCATTCTCAATAAATAGATGACAATGTCGGGAATGGGTGTCGGCATGCTCGATAAATAAACTGTAATGCGGCATTTAACTACGAAAGTTATTAACGGTATGTTTTTTAAAGTCTGCGGCATTGTAAGTTTTGTACAAGACTATGCAGACAGAATATTGTCTGGATAATCTTTGGAGGTGAAAATTAACTTTAGTATTTGCATCGATGCATTATTTTAAAACAATGTCGACATAAATTTTAAAATGGGGGATATGGTTTGCCGACATAGCCGTAGTATGAATACTATGTCGTTAAGGGATTTGCTGGCGTTGTATTCATACTATGTCAATGCTGGCATTAAGCTTTTTTAGCTGTAAAAATGATGAATTAAGAGAATGTCTTTTTCCAATACATTAACACTTACACCTGAGTATTATGAGTGCTTGTATGTTGAGCATGTTTACTTTCTTGGGTTGTTTCTTCATGAAAATCTCCATGATCATAAATATCATGATTAAAGTGTGTTTGATACACAAAAAGTTGTAGTTGATAATCGTTATTATTAGCCGAAGATTCAATCCATATCTCTTTTTTTAGTTGAGTTAAAGATTTAACAACATTTTATTCTTCACTAGATTTAATTAGACTCGCAGATATCTATTTGGTTGAGTAAGTATTGAATCGAGAAAGTGAAATATAACTCTTTGATATACTTTTATTAAGAACAAGAATGACTATCTAGTTGATTCTCTTAAAAGTATATTGGAGTTAGTCCATACAGATTGTTAATCGAAATATTGGGTATGGTTGTTAGACCCCTGCTTTTTCAATTTGCTCACTAGAACATAATTTCTTTCTAAAAGAAATGGAATGGCTAATTCCACGTAAGAAGTCTTTTTCACGAGATACAACTAGAAATTCTCATTTTCCTCTTACAGAATCGACCATAGATCAATTCCCTTTTTTGGAGTAATTAATACATCCATAATTCTGATCTTCTATAGTGGGATTTGGGGAATGTAAATTGACATCTCTTAGGGCCAAATATGCCCGTTAATAGTGATTCTTTAGTTATGGTCGTGATGATACTCTTTTTTGTCGATTATACATCATTTTAGCCTTATCTCATGTTTAAGTGTCAGCATATTAAGCATAATTTTCTTGTTTTATTTTAACTTTGGGCGTTATCACCATTGAATGCCTGCCCCTCATGATGTGCCATGGTTCTAGATTTCTGTGCTAATGTTATAAGATATACGTGCAAAAGAATAGTTACCAGGCGCTGATCAAAAAAATAGTTATCAGTTGTTTCTTCTATTCCTTGCGCCTTAATGTTTTTACTGCATGATACTCATTCATGGTTGTCGTACTCACCTTAAATTTTACACAGTTGCACTTACACAATTTTAGAACCCCTTGTTTTGGTAATGATTTTTCGAATCTCTGATTTTTAGACAAATTGCTAAAGAAGTTTTGAACTTCGTATACTTTTTTGTTTCTTCTGTGTTGATTAGTTTTTTTAATTTACATTTTTTTTTCAATTACTGTATATTTATGGTCGAGATATGTATTCACATGTTCAATAGATGTCGAAGCTTCGTATATTCATAGTCAGTATATGCTTCATTATTTTTAGAATAATGAAATTTATATCATTTCTTTTGAATCTGCATCGAGAGGTTATTGGTTATTCCCTTTATCATGGCAAGTACCATGTGACTAAGTTTGTTTTAGTCATAACTGCGAACTGTTATTCAGATGCATATGCCCAGATTAGACAATGGAAAATTGCTCATCAACTGTATTATGGAATTGTAGCATTCCCATTAGACAAACCACTGACTATATAAGTCTTAAAGGGGTTACAATGAGTATTGTTTATTTTAATTTGGAACCTAAAGACAAATTCCATTAAAATTTTAATTTTGTTACAACGAATTCCGTTATTTTTGGTGACACTGGTGAGCGCCTCGGGATTCTATTGACACTACAAAAGTGCAGTAGTCGAACTCCATCAAGGATGAGTTACTGGTATGAGTATTGTTTTCATGTAATTTATATATTCGTCATAACAAGACTTTAATTTGAAGCAATAACATTCTGTTGGTACGATGTTATGAAGTTATGTAAGTGACAACTAATTTTACAAATTTTTTTTAACGTTGTCAACTTGTCATTCAGACAGACACAACGTTCCATACTGATAACATCCACACATTCACTCTAGCACATTATATATCTCAATGTGATGTCCTTGACTGTGGCAAGTGTAGAACATATTTTCGATTGAATGAATTTATTGTTATTCTCAATCCCGACCAACTTACTGAATTGTACCCAAAGGTGACTGATTTGTCGAATCATGGGTAGTTCAAGCTTCCATTAGACATGAAGATCTCTCCGATGTCTTGATGATGTTTATGCTTTATGGTGTTCGTCTTGATTTGTTTTGTAGGAACACGTGGTTAAGGAATGAACGGCTAGCTAGAGTGGATTTAATATGGAATATACAGGTCTATTTTTCAAGTTTTAAGGTTTCTCTGCTTTAAGTTATTTTGATACCTACGGTACAATGCGGGTCCTAGGAATAAAAGGATGATGGATTTATCATGGAATTGATCTAGGATGACGTATAAAATTTCTTTACTTTCAAGTGAGGCTAATATATTGAAGTTAACTGCGTCTCTTCCTCTTCATGTTTGGGTCATACATTGGATGATACAAAGTTACGAGTTTTTCATCACCTCTCGTGGCAAGTTTTTTTTTCTTCTACATTTTGTTAAATTGGATTTCATTATACTTTGTACATACTTCAAATTTATTTGTTGTGAATCCACTTCTGTTTAAATCTTTTTTTAGTTCTTGGCTTTTTAAAAATTAGACAATCACCAGCAGAGAACAAATGGGAAATAGCAGGGTATTTGGGAGTAGCTTTAAAACCATGAACTAACTTCTTTTGCTCATCATGTATTAAGGTTCTGGAGAATGATTCCATACACAAGATAAACAAGTGGGGAGATATGGGATCTCCCTGTCTAAGACCCTTTCATGGCATATAAACTTTACCTTGAGGTCAATTTAGAAGAATGTACATGGAAACTGTACTTATGCAAAACTCCTTTGAGTCTACAAGCTAACAATTTAGATATGACTTTATAGGAAACATTATAGAGGCTAATTGGCCTAAAATCAATATCACTTCTAGGACATTTATTTTTAGGAATTAAAGTGGTAAAATTGTGATTTAGCTGTTTTAACAAATGGTGACTATGAAAGAAAGTTGTTACCATTTTAACAACATCGACCAACTGTTTCCCACATTAATTGATAGAAACCTGGTGGAAAACCATCTGGTTCTGGTGTTGTCTAGGGTTTCATATCAAAAACAACCTTTTTAACTTCATTCATAGAAGGAATTATAATTAGCATGGTATTATCATCTTCAGATACAATACCAGAAAGAGTATCAAGAAACACGTTAGAATTAGGTGGAGAGGTAGTCTTACTCATATTACTAAATTATTTAGGAATTCAGTTTCACTATCAGTTCTAGTATCAAGCCAAATGCCCATGTTGTTTTTAAGTGATTCTATTTGGGTTCTTTTCCTCCCAAAGTTAGCTTTTTGATGAAAGTAATCTTTGGCTTTTTGTCTCAAAAAATAAGACCTTAGAATTAGGGGGAGAGGTAGTCTTACTCATATTACTAAAATTATTTAGGAATTCGGTTTCAATGTCAGCTCTAGTATCAAGCCAAATGCCCATGTTGTTTTGAAGTGATTCTATTTGGGTTCTTTTCCTTCTAAAGTTATCTTTTTGATGAAAGTAATCTTTGGATTTTTCTAACCAAAAATAAGACTACATAATACCAATATTTCAGTTTTTGTGTCAGCTCAATAACTAGATTGGTATTACTATTTCTATTAGCAGTTATGTCAGCCAACTGAGATTCTAAGTTCTTAATCTGAGTGTTTCTGTTACCAAAGTGGTTATATTTCCAAGTTCTAAGACTGAATTTGGTATTTCTTTGACATATTGAAAGGAAGCTGACCATTTCGTATTGCATTTCCAGGTGAATTTTATGAGCTCAGAACAAATATCATATCTAAACAGGCTTTATTAACTCTAATAGGCTTTTTGGTATTGTTTCCTAATTCGCTAGTGAGAAGCATAATATGAATATGACAGTGATCACTACCAACAACAGTTAGGTGGTATAAAGCTGCATTTGGGTATAAGTCTATCCGGTCCAAGGAAACCAGAGTTGTATCTAATCTTTCTAAGATTAATTCATTTCCAGTTCTTCTATTGGTCCAAGTAAAATGATTTCCTATGAATTGCATGTTGTGCAGATTATTATTACTCAGCAAAAAATTGTTGGCATCTAGATCAGTCTGAATAGGTTGATTTTCACCGTCTTTTTCATCTCTATGAATAATAAAGACAATCAAAGGTTTATTATATGTCATTCTAATATCTCTCAAATGGTTCCATTGTCTAAGTCTATCCACATAGTTTATAGCCCCCAAAAGACAAGAGACTAAGGAGCTAACACTTTTATTATCTAGCTTAACTAAACAGTTAATCATGTTTAACTACTTAAAGATCAATGTTATCTTTTCAAAGTAGAACAAGGATATTTAAACTTAGCAAGAAGATATCTCATTCTTTTCTTTTTGGATTTTTGGTTTCTGAAAGAAAGATAATATTTGGATTGTGGGACTTAATGAGCATGTGAAGATGATTTCTGGTATCCTTATTACCAAATCGACACACATTCCATGAAATAATTTTCATATTTCGATAATTAAAGAAATTCCTCAAAATAAAAAAAACAGTAAAGACTTCAAAAATATTTTCGAAGGGACGAAAGATATAAAGCATTAAAGGAAGAGTAGTTTGAGGATTATAATTTACCGTAGTCTCCCCTTTAGTGTTGCTTGATTGCTTCTCCCTAGTTGTGAGTCTATCTGCAATTAGTGTATCCAATTGTTTATCATCATGAGAGATGATTTTTTAGGATAAATCCTTGAAAAATGTAACCTTATAAGATACTTTGAATGTCTCATTGGCGATGCTCCTAGCCTAACTTACAGTTCACAACTTCGTCCCACTGTAATTGGACTTCCGAAATCGTATACCCCTTAAAAGCCTCATGGTTGGAAAACCACGATTAACTCAACTTAATTGTGTACGTAATTCAAATACTTCCAAGTCAGATTTGGTATTTACAACAACTGGAGTTACTTTTCCTAGGAAGCGATGCACAACTATTAGTGTTGGTATGGTATTCAACTACCACCTAATACCGCTGACTTTTCACAGCCGGCACGACATTCATCATCGAAGCAATGCATACTGTAATACTGCAACTTGTATTTTGTACTCTGCTTTTAGATGCTAACCCATTAAATCAAGTTTAAATCAGCGAAATCACTTAAAAAAAAACGAATGAGAATCAGTAGTAACCTTCTCACTAGAACACTTTCATTGGAAAGTTGATTATCTAGCTCTACTTGTTCGTCTTAATCAGCAAACCTATGTAACTTTTGTTTTTTGTTTTAATTTTTCTATTACTTGAGTCGCTTTTGCCACACCTAGATCATAAACATGCTTGAATAACTATTTTCTTTCGATTGATTTTATAGAAATTATTACCTGACAATGAATTTTCTTGAAATGGATGAAGAAAAGAGAAAAATTAAAAAGGTCAATACTGAAATTAGCACGGGGGATTATAGCGCTCAGTAATTCATAATTTTAAACACCCCTTGTCAGAATATAACCCAAATGGCCTTCACCTCAGCATAGCCCTCGATCAAAATTAACATTTTATATACTCCCTACATTTCCAAATCTTAGTTCACTTGCTCAAAATATTAAGGAGATCATGGACTTCCTAGACCATCCATGTTTATTTTAATATTAAAGTTATTACAAGAACTACTCAAAATTCATGACTTCTATTTAAATAGGAAATGAAAGAAAATAAATAAAAAAATACTCCAAATTTTGGAAACTTCATATTATATTAATGAAACATATCCAAAAATAATTTACTTTTAACAAAAAAACAAACGGAAATGAAGATTATATTAATAAAGGAGTATCCAAAAATAATGTACTTTTAACAAAAAAACAAACGGTAATGAAGAATAAAGATATTAACCAATAAGATTGATATTTTTAATGATTTGGGATAGGATCTAGTAAAAAAATATAATTTTAATAATAATAAAGTAAGGGTATGTCCGAGAGTTTATTGAAAAAAATATGACTATAAATAAAAGCATGACACAACTTTGAAACTTTCTAAAATTGAATAGAGGATGGAATATCGAAACAACGAAGTATCTGTTTCCTTTAATTTTTTGTTTGAAAAAAGCGTTCCTCTATTGAGGGTTCTCCTGGAAAATGTTAGGATTAGGATTACATGTTTTGTATTATAGTCTACGAAATTATAATTTACTTATTACTCTTGATTGCATCGTATTCAGCGTGGTCGATCAGATGCAATTTCCACGGACTAGATTCTGAAAGGCTCCTCTTTCACCTGCACTTCATATGGACATGTGTCGGTAACTGCCTCCCTGTTGGAGACAGACTTGCTAGGCGTGTAAAAAATTCTGTGTGTCCTCCCTGTAATTCTGAAATTGAAACTGTGGATTGTTCATCAATCAACTGCCACAAAAGAAAACAGGTGTAGAATACAGTAGACTCTAACCTTGCAGGGAATTTTGATGGGCAGTCACTCAAGAGCTGGATTGCTAGTTAGTTTACAGGTTGCATGGTACATGAAATATGATTATTACAGATGGGTATATTGTATGGAATATCTGGAAAGCTAGATGTTATTTAGTATTTGATAATTTACAGGTGCAAGAAGATGGCGTTGTTATAATTTTGAATATAAAGATGATGGGATGGAATGAACACCTAAGAAAAAGAAGGAGCTGTTAGGTTAGATGTTAATACAGCTAGAGAAACAATTAGCTATAGACCACCTAACTCTGATTTTATGAAAATTAATTTTGACGTAGATTTTTATAAGGAGAATAAAACGACAGGCTTAGGTCTAGTTCTGCTTGATGGTGCAAGTTTTTTTCACGGAGTGTGGTGCATACCGGGAACAATGGAGGACGAGGAACAACCTGAGGCCATATAGCTGCTTTGGAAGTTGTCAATGGGAAAAAAGAAATATTATACAGAAGCTGCACTTAGAGGGTGAATGTACTACTCTTGGCTATCTTTAAATGGTAGAATATAATCACTTAGATGGACTAATATTTCCATTGTTAGGGATTGTAAGGAACTTTTAAAATATTTTAGTAGTTAGGTCGATCGGTACTCATGTCCCAAGAGATACAAATGAGGTTGTGCATTGTTTAGTTAAGAAAACCATGCACAGTAGTAGTTCTTACTTTTGGGAGACTAATGCCGTTGAAGACTCTCTTTAGAGCATCTCCGATATAAAGAGTCAAGATCATTCCGGGCGGAGGTTTTGTTATCACTTTTTTTTCTTTGGGCATTCGCTAAAAAGACAAAAGATAAATAAAGATAAAAAATTTAACCTGAAATCTATCTCCAATATTCAGGGTCCTATCATACTCTTTTATTTAAATTTAGAGGCAAAGTAATGATGTGGATCTAAGACCCAAGGTCAAAAAGAAAGTATTATTTAGACTTTCTCATTTACCCCTATTTAACCATATCATTTTTTTCAATAACCTTCACTCTCATATTGGAGAAGAAATTTTGATGGAAAAGGTCTTAAATTCTAGGTGTCATACTAATTTAAGATCTTTACCCCTTGCATTGGACAGAAACTCTATGTTTTTTCCTAATAAAAAATTTATTAAAAGAATAAAAAATTGCGGCGTCATATGGTATAATGAAAACTATTTATTAATGCATTTAATTTAGGACATCCTTTTGGAAAACGGATTGGTATTTGTATCTTTAAACTGGATATCTTAAAGGAGGACAGATTGGGCTAAGGTTGAAAGTTTGTGAAATTGTATGTTGTCCGTCATAACGATCTAAAGTTTCTCATCTAACTGCTCCTTCTTTTTCTTTTCTTTTTTTATGATAGAAAGATAAAATATATTAAAAAGAGAAAGAATGTACAATAACACTACCAAGAAATTGAGAGTGGTTAGATCCATGTTCTCTCTCCAGAACCTATGTTTCTTCATCCCTATTAGTGATTAGATCCATTAATTCCCACCTTAGATCCATTAGAACCCTCTAGTTTTTACCTTAAAATCTAATATAACCATTTAGTTTCATCATTCTACAATGGATTCTATGCACCGTTTTGTCACTATTGATCGGAAGTTTTTTTGGTTAACCTGTAGCAGAACCATACCCACCTCATCCATTATCTTATCAGAATTTCACTCCCATGGTAGATTGAATGGAACCTTCACCTTCAGTCTTGCCACAGATTTACAACGCTTGTTTCATGAAGCTGCTGTTAATGGCGATCTAGGAAGGAAATACTGGAAACATGAAGATAATCAAAATTGGTTTTGTGGTACAAAACTAAGTTATGCAAATGGATACTACCTAGAACTATTTCTTTCAAGAGCCAACCCAAAATCAAATCTTGTTTCCTTCTTCTTCCCTTCGGGTCCAAGATTTAAAGGATGGTTTGCTATGGCTTCTGCAATGGAAACCATTTTAAACTTCTCCTCTTCAATCCTAAAAGCAAAACTTTCATCACCAACACTTGGCAAAACCAACTTTGTGCCAAAAACTTTCATTAATCCATAAACATCTTATGCTCAATCCCTTTTTTCTAAAGCTAGATCCACAAAACTACCAAATCCTCCAAAACAATCTTCATCACCATTTCTATGTGACAGATATGCTGCACCATGATCTGTCAAAACAAAAACTTCCAAATTTGGAAAGTTTATTCATCTTGGTTATGACGAAGTTTATTCATCTTCGTCACCTCACAAGGTAACTTCATGGGCTGATATTGGCAAAATTCTATGTGTTGAGTTCCAATTTGTAACAACATTGGAGTTATTTCTTATTAACTCAACACAGGCAATCTTTCACGTGGATGATGAATTTTCAAGAGCAAACTTGGGAATCAAGTTTACTGCAAATAACACTACATACTCTGTTTTTAGATGGCACAATCAGATTTGGAGTTCTCCAGTCTATCATCATTATGTTTTTCATATTGAAGTGATAGGTATTCCGTTTCAATTTTGGTCTCTGGAACTCATGCACGAAGTTGGAAATATTTGTGGTGAATTACTCCTTATTTGAGAGCTATGAGAATGAAAATCCGAAACAAGAATGGCATCAATTCTATCCCTAGAGTTATCAAAATATTTGCAGGAAATAAGATGATCAACGCTTACGTCCATATTACAGGAAAGTCCACCTCTGTTGATTGTAATGTCCTCGTTGATACTCCATCAACACCGGATCTTAATGCTTCAAAGATCAATACAGTATCAGATATCCCTAATATTGTGGAAACTGCCAGGGTTAAAAAGAGAAAGCTTCTTCAGAATTCCTATGACTTAGCTGTTACACGTGAATCTGTCTCTCATTCAACAGTTCCTTCATCTAAGCCCTTGCCGAGATTACCTCATTCTTCATTTAACTTCGGATCTCATAGCAACACTGGATATCACGGATCAAAACAGAAGAAGAAGTACAAGAAGAAAAGGAAATCCAGAATGAAGCCCGTTAAACAAATTTGGCAACAGATTCAGAAAATAAATTTGGACACACCACAAGTTTCTCCAACTGACTAATCTGACGATGCGGCATCTGACATGGATTTAGATGAGGTAAGGTCTCCTCCGGCATTCAGACTTACAATTCAGGAAAGCTTTGAAGATTGTATAAACCCATTACAGCAAACCTATTCTTCAACCAATCAGCCGCCTATAACCCATACTGGAATTCTGATACCTTCATCCCTACAAGAAATTATCAACAACTTGATTCAAAACCCAAATCCAGATCTTTACCATATTTCAGAACCTGCTGCAGTTTGTTCACCCAGAAATACTCCACCTATATATTCTAAACCTATCTCACAATCAATACAGCGTCAATCAAATCCCATAACAATGGAAATATCATCACGTCCAAAAACCATGCAGCAAGCTCATCAATATATTATCCCATCTTGGATTTTGAAAGAGGTAAACCGTCTCTTTGATTTTGGTGTAACACTGGGTATAAGTTTCCATAATATGCCATTCCATTCTAGGAAGTATCTACTCTCAAAGGTTACAACTTCTGGAACTATACTTAAACCTGTTCCTATACTACCAATCAAGTTCCATATTCATAAGGACATTGCTGTACAAAACACAATAATGGTTGAAGAGGTTGGTATGATGTCTATGCATGAAGAAAGACAGTGTGTTATACCAATATTGGGTCTTGAAGATACTTTCTTAGGCGACATCAATGAGGCAGACTCTAGGTGTTCGTCAGATTCAAGTACACCAACATATCCGCCTGGATTTGAATTCAATAATTGTGACACAACAGATGAAGCTTGTTCAAGTGTCTCTTCAGATAATAACTCACACCAAGTCATACGGACAAGTTGAAGAATGAATTGAAAAGGTTGGGTATTTCTATAGACGTTGTCAACTCACCTTCCGTAAGAACAAGAAGAGTGTCGACAGTTAAGGGAAATTATGGTTCTTTATGACTCTAAAAATTCTGACCTGGAATTTTAGGGGTTTAAATTCTAGTATCAGAATAATTGTGGTGCACAAGATGATTCAGTTGATTAGAGCTCCAATTATTATCCTTCAAGAAACCAAGATGATGCAATGTTCACCTTGGGATATCAAGCAGATTTGTGGTTACAAGAATGTTGGATGGACATTACAACAATCTCTTGGAAGCTCCGGAGGTATGTTAATTCTTTGGGACAGAGATTTTGTGGAAGTATGTGAATCACTTGTTGGTGAATATACCCTTTCCATTCATTGTACATATAAGTCTGATAACTTCCAATGGATTCTCACAAATGTTTATGGTCCAAATAAAACAGTTGAGAGAACTGAATTTTGGATTGAGCTGGATAACGTTTATAGATATAAGAGTAATCTTCCTTGGTATATTGGTGGTGATTTTAACACTATCACAGTGTGATGAGAAAAAGAATTGTAGAAAGATCACCAGGAGTATGATGAAGTTCAACAAGTTTATAGTTAAGCATGATCTCATTGACTTACCTTTAACGGGGGCCAGATATACTTGGTCGAATGGTCAATCAAACCCTGTAATGTGAAGATTAGATAGGTTTTTAATTTCTCCTTTCTTTGAGCAACATTACCCTTTTGTTTCCCAATTAGCGAAATCCAGACCTACTTCAGATCATATTCCCTTACTACTAGACATCTCAGATCCTTCTTGGGGACCTAGTCCTTTTAGGTTTGAAGTTATGTGGTTCTTGGAGAACAGATTTTTACAACTCTTGAAAGATTGGTGGAGTTATTTTTGTTTTGCAGGTACTCCTAGCACTGTGTTGTGGCTGAAGTTGAAGGCCCTCAAGGAAAAATTAAAAGTCTGGAACAAGGAAGTATTTGGTCGCACCAACACGAAGTTGAATTCTATTCTCTATGATATTCAACAACTAGATGAGCTTTCTGAGAATCACATCCTCTCCGAAGAAGAACTGAATACACAGCTGCAGAACAAAGTGGACTTTGAGAAGATTACAAAGATGGAGGAGGTCTCTTGGAGGATAAAATCGAACACTAAATGGCTAGATCAAGGGGATAGAAATACATCTTTTTTCATTAGTAATGCATCAGCTAGGAGAAGACACAACAAAATTAGGTGTCTGACAGACGCAAGTTGCAATAGAATATAGTGGAGTACTACAAAAATCTTTTTTCTGAAGAAGAAGTAATAAGGCCTAATCTGGAGGGCATTCAGTTTAATAGTATCACTCGTATGGAGGCTGAAGTTATTGATGCTGATTTTACTGAAGAAGAGGTTATGCATGCTATAAGAGATTTAGGTAATGACAAGGCCCCGGGTCCGGATGGCTTCCCTATTATGTTCTTTCAGAAGTGTTGGCATTGTATCAAGGATGATATCATGGGAATTGTGAATGAATTCTCCACCTCAGGTACCATTAATTCTAAACACAACTCTACTTTCATTACTCTTGTTCCAAAGAAAGACCATATTGACACTATAAAAGACTGTAGACCTATTTGCCTTTTGAATAGTGTCTACAAGATCATCGCAAAGGTATTGACTAATAGGCTTAAACTTGTGATGGATAAGATTATATCTCTAGTGCAATATGCATATATTTAAGGCAGGCAAATTATTTATGGTATTCTAATAGCTAATGAATTAGTAGATTCAAGACTTAGGTTTGGAAATGCTGGAATTGTGTGCAAAGTTGATCTTGAGAAGTCTTTTGATAGAATTAATTGGAGATACCTGGAATTTGTGTTAATTCAAATGGGTTTCAGCAGGAAGTGGTATTTCACTAGTTCAATTGGTGAGGTTTTGTTACTCTACTTCTTCTTTTTCTGTTCTTATAAACGGTTCATCATTCGGTTATTTCACTAGTTCAAGAGGTGGCAGACAAGGCTGCCCAGTCTCACCCCTCTTGTTTAACATTGCAATGGAGGGTTTCTCCAAATATGTGGATAGAGTTGCGAATCAAAGTTTGTTCAGAGACTTATCTGTTTCCCCTTCAAGTATAATTGTCAATCACCTAAATTATGCTGATGATACTATTTTCTTTGTAAATCACAATAAGGAGGAGTTACATAACTTGTTTTCAGCTCTTCATTATTTTGAGTACATTGCTGGTTTGAAGGTTAATGCTTCCAAAACAAGGCTTATAGCGGTTGGTGGTGTTCCAGAATTATCGACTTGGGCTACTGAATTTGGCTGTTCCACTGATTCTCTACCTTTTATGTATTTGGGGATGCCACTTGGAGCAAAGTCTAGTGCAAAGGGTATTTGGGATCCGATCATTGAAAAGTTTGATTCTCGTTTATCAATTTGGAGAAGAATAAATCTTTCAAAAGGAGGTAAACTTGTGCTTTTAAAATGTATTTTATCTTCCTTACCTACTTATTACTTCTCTTTATTTAAGGCACCTATTTCTGTCATCAAAATTCTTGAGAAAAACATGTGTAATTTTTTGTAGGAGTATAAAGATGGTAATAAAACTTCGCACCTGGTCAACTGGGACTTGGTCCGTGCTACAAAAGAAAGAGGTGAGTTGGGTATTTTTAATCTTCGCTTAATGAACATGGCCATGTTAGATAAATTGGGGTGGAGGTTTGGTATTGATAAAAACAAGCTTTGGTACATGATTATATTGGATAAGTACGGTGCTGATTTCTCTAACTGGATTCCTGGAAAGGTTTCTCAAACTTATGGAATTTCTTGTTGGAGTGTGATTGCGGATGCTGCAAGATTAATTGGTGAGAACACTACTATTTTTTTGCATACAGGTAGGGAGACTGCCTTTTGGAATGATGTCTGGTGTAGACAGGTGCATTATCCCATGTCTATCTAATTCTTTACAGGCTTTGCAGAGATAAAAATGCAAAGGTTGCAGGTATGATTGCAAATGGAAATAGCTGGCAATTTGACTTCAAACGGATACTCAATAGTATAGAAGTTGATGAGTATGCATCTCTTTTAACAACTATCAGAGATACTCCAACAATGTTGGATGGCTTGGAGGACACTAGAAGATGAACTTTACATTCTTCGGGTGTGTTCTCAGTTAGTTCACTTTACTCTAAGCTGGCGAAGACTGCAGGAATGGATAATTTTCTCTCTAGATTCATCTGGAAATCAGCAATACCTCCAAAGATTAACTTTTTTGTTTGGAGTTTGATTCATGGTAAATTAAATACGAAGGATATTCTGCTGCACAAAGGAATTCAGCTAGATAACTTTTGTGCTCTTTGTGGTGACAATGAAGAGACACAAGATCACTTAAATCTGCATTGTAGATTTTCTTACAGAGTATGGTCCTTTTTGCTTCCTAGATCGTGCTGTGCTTGGGTCACTCCAAGGACTGTAATGTCGCTGGCTCACTGCTAACATAGTACGAATTTCTCTCCTAACGGGAACTTCATTTTGAGTTTAATTCCTGCGGCTATTTTTTGGAGTTTATGGAAGGAACGTAACAGTCGCACCTTTGATCAAAAGCACACTTTCAGGACTGAAAATGATCTAGGTATAGAGGCTAAAACTTTGATTTTACTATGGGCGAATGCAGCAGGGAGAAGAGTTCACCTTAAATTTTCTAGTGCAGTGATCAACGACTGGGATAAATTCCTTTTGTAGTCTGTAATTTGTTCTTCTTTTTTGTTTCTTTCTTTTCTTGAGTCTACATTTAGTAGCCTTTTGTACATTCTATTCTATTTATAAATCTTCTTTTCTGATCAAAAAAAAACAAAAACACTACCAAGAAATAAGAAAACAAACATTATAGCTAGTGAAATTCAGATGCCCAGCTTATGCTTGTGTGTGAAAAATTCGCATGGATTCTGTTTCCATCCGTTGCAGCCCAAGAGAGAACAACAACCTTAGCATTATCACACATATCTCCATCCGTCTTGAAGCTGTACTTTTCTTGAGAAATTCGACAATTTCTCTCATTCCATAGAGTCCAAATAATCGCTACCGGAATTAAATTCCATGTAGTTCTCCAAGAATTACCAGAAGTGCAGCTACTCGGCCAAGACTGAGTAAAGGTATACATAGTACTAGGAAAAGCCCATGCCCAATCTTTATCTGGGGTTAGTGAAGACCAAACATTGTGTGGCACTTTCCAATGAAATCAGATATGATCTTGAGATTATGTGCTATCAGCACAAAGAATGCAACAATTATCCATATATTCATACCTTTTCGATGCAACATATTTATCGAATTAATCTTCCCATGAATTGCACACTACATTGGAATATTTATTTTTGGAGGAATACATGTCTGCCAAACCAACTTATAGGGAAAGTCTTCTACATGCACCATCTGGTGGACTCTCATCAACTGCTCCTCCAAACTGCCACATGGAAAAAAATTTTATTTCCCTAGGTTGTTTGGGGAAGAAATACTATATTAATTGCTTTTTTTTTTTTT
>NW_020646793.1:0-837 GCF_003573695.1 Papaver somniferum | reverse complement strand
AGTTGAAGAGTAGTGAGAAGCCGGAAGAAATTACGCAAGGAAGCCGCAAAGAATGGAGCGCACGTCCAAAAAAAAGCTAGGAATGGGCTCAAGAAGGAAGAATTGTTCTTAAAGAAGATATGGGCGTGGCATACCCAAGGCCCAAAACCTTACCCAAACCCATTTTCTATAACCAAAACCGCCTCCATCTTCAGCCGTCGGATTGGATCCATCTCATCATCCGATGGTCGCTCCTTCATCGCGCATCAAAATCTGAAGCTCCTGCAAAATGTTATAGTAATTCGATTGCGGTAAATAAGGATTCGATGCTCGGACTTGAAAAGATTTTTAAAGCAAAAATATATACAAAATTGTCAAAGGATCAAGAGACACTAGGACTCAGGATTTCACCAATTCTTATACTCATGCGATTCATGTATTTATTCTAAACAGTTATAGCTTCTAAACATCGACTCTTTATTTGCCAAAATAGATTTTATAAATATTAAGTGTAAATCTTAAGCATGGTCTATCAAAAGGATTAGTCCCAAGCATAAACCATCAAATGAAATCACAAATAATTAAGAAAAAATCATAATTCAATTCATAATAATGCAAATAGTCATAAAAGAATTAAATAAAAAATTATTCATGCATAAAGAATGGTTTCCTCCATCATCCCAGTATTGGGGTTTATCTATTCATATCAATCACACACTCAACATATTAATTCAAAGCTCAAAGTGTGATTAAAAGAGTCAAAAGTTATAAAAATAGTAGTTCTGAGACTCACAAAACCCGTCCAGAAAAGAACGATAGTAGTATGCTGCTGTTTTAAAACGACAGATTGCTGCTGCT
>NW_020646792.1:0-769 GCF_003573695.1 Papaver somniferum | reverse complement strand
TTCTTCTCTTTTAGCTTTTAGCTTTAAGCTTTTTGTTCCCAAGTCCTTAGTATTCCACTTCGAACCTGTATATCAAAGACACAAAAAGAAACGTAAAAAGGAACAAATAATAATAAATATAAAAAAAATAAAAAATAAAAAAAATAAAAAATTAAACCTAAAAACAAATCTATATACAAGTCCGCGTCGGCGGCGCCATTTTGTTATAGTAATTCGATTGCGGTAAATAAGGATTCGATGCTCGGACTTGAAAAGATTTTTAAAGCAAAAATATATACAAAATTGTCAAATGATCAAGAGACACTAGGACTCAGGATTTCACCAATTCTTATACTCATGCGATTCATGTATTTATTCTAAACAGTTATAGCTTCTAAACATCGACTCTTTATTTGCCAAAATAGATTTTATAAATATTAAGTGTAAATCTTAAGCATGGTCTATCAAAAGGATTAGTCCCAAGCATAAACCATCAAATGAAATCACAAATAATTAAGAAAAAATCATAATTCAATTCATAATAATGCAAATAGTCATAAAAGAATTAAATAAAAAATTATTCATGCATAAAGAATGGTTTCCTCCATCATCCCAGTATTGGGGTTTATCTATTCATATCAATCACACACTCAACATATTAATTCAAAGCTCAAAGTGTGATTAAAAGAGTCAAAAGTTATAAAAATAGTAGTTCTGAGACTCACAAAACCCGTCCAGAAAAGAACGATAGTAGTATGCTGCTGTTTTAAAACGACAGATTGCTGCTGCT
>NW_020646791.1:0-1329 GCF_003573695.1 Papaver somniferum | reverse complement strand
TTTTTTTTTTAGTATTATGTATGTGTTTAGGTTTCTGATTTGTTTTAATTCATTGGGTTATTTACAGGTTGGTGGTTGCTATTCAAAAAACAAGATATGAAAATTGAGGTGATCTTATTCTAGCTATTGTTTTATTTTGCTTTCTGATATTTTCAACCCCAACCTCACCTCAGCTGTATGTTCCATAATGGTTTTCTAGGGTTTCTTTTTTGGTTTTTAGGTTTTCTATTTTGATTTTAAATATGAATACCTTAAATTGGTTATCACAGATTCACAAGTATCAGAATGTATATATTATGCTCTCATTTTCTTTTCCCGTTTCCAATGCAGGAAGAAACTGTGCTCCTTAAAAATGTATATATTATACCGTAAATTGGTCATTACAGGTCCAGTGACATCGATAAAACTACACCAAGATGTAGTTGGCGATGGTGAGGAACCCCTTTCGATCCATATGCATTTTATGTTGAAGTACTATATATGTAGTAAGGGAATGAGAATCGATGCAATTACAGTTGTTTGTTTTCGAATTAGTATGCTTAATTGTATGTATATATTAATACTTTGCATCTACTATTATTTGACAATCGACAATACTCACAGACTGCAGCACAAATGTTTGAAAAGCTGAGATCTGTTGGAGTCAAATATTGCTCTTCTACCTCGTAGTGCTGATATTGTAACCTTTAGGTCATGGGTTGATGAGGACCATGAGGTTAGGTTTCTTAAGGTACGAATCTCTGCTAAACACTAATCTACTTTGGAAAATTTTAAAAATGAAAATGTATTCATTTTAACTAAATATTTAATTTGTCTAATGTGGTTGTTGTACATGTTAAGGAAAATGCATATACCCCTAGAGGCATTTACAACAAGAAACAATGGTGCTCGACGAAATGAAATTGTATCCGTTTAAACTAATATATTCATTTGACTAATCGAATTTGTATCTGTATGACTATATTAAATTAATATGTAATTTGGATAATACAGTTGCTCTACAGGTTAAGGAAAATGTAGACACTGTTAGAGGCATTTACAACAAGAAAGTGCTTGGCGAATCGGACTTTGTAGGACAAAGGCCATGGTAAATGTGGCATTTTTGTCTACTTAATCGAACACATCGTAATAGTTATCATAAGTTTTCTCGGTATTCTCATGTGATTCACTTCACTTTTGATTGGACTTTATATCAAGAGAATAGACTGCAGATTTGTATTTCACTGTTTGTACGAACGGAGACATTATCTAATTCTCAGTGCCCTTTTTATTTGCAGTGATGATGATGGCAACTCGCAGAGCAATGAGGGGGGAAGAAAGGTAAAATAC
>NW_020646790.1:0-2404 GCF_003573695.1 Papaver somniferum | reverse complement strand
CATTGTCTGTGGCGACAGCATTCTATTTCACTTTCCTTTGGTTCTGACATTGATCAGGAGCTTCATACAAACTAATATATTTTACTTTATTTATTACAGGTTTCCCAAAGCTCACTAACGAATAATTATGCAGGAAATTAAACTCACGGTCTTGCAGGACCGATAGTTGAATGGAAATAGCCATTTCAGGTAGTGGTCCTTATCCATTATAGTGGGTGTCGTAATCCACCAGTTCTTCCACTCTCATATTTAAGTCGAGAGAATGGCCTGAAATCGGCCGGGAAATGACCGTAAACAGAGGAGACTCTGCAGGATTATCTTTCCAGTGAGTCGACTCAGTGATTAAGACTAGTCAGCCGAGTCAGAACATCTAACTCTGTAGCTGACTCTCCTAATTGACCGTTAGTCAACGTTATATATAACTGTTGACTGTTAATTGACTCCTGTAGCCAAAGGATATTCAGGTGACTAGTAGAGCATATTTCGGAAAGTTCCCAGTTGGTGGCACCAGTTTTCCGGAGACCAGTTTGTAGAAATTGACGTTTAGTCCCACTTTTATTAGGCCTTAGACTCTTTAGTCTTGTCCTTCAAAGTCTAGTACCAGGAGATCCTAATTCACCAAATTTAAAATGGGTCACTCCTTTTTTTTTATGATTCAATCCAATTCAATATTTTCCACAACCGAAAATACTCATCACTCATATTTCTTATCGTAATTCACTTTCTGTTTTTTCATTTTCCATCAACTCTCCCACGAAGAAAAAATCCTAATCATAATCTCTTCCAAATGAAATTTCAAACTCCAAACACAGATCTTGGAATCAAACAAACAATTGATTGGACTTGATTCGACTTGATTCGTTATCATCGATACGACAATACTTTTCTTTCTCAAGATACTCAATCTAGGGGAAAACTTGATGACATTCAATTTCAACATTAAAGAGTTCATCGTTGAAAGCGATTGGAAAGATAAGTGTAACCTATTCTTATCATTTAGTTTCATCTCAACTATTAATTTATGAATCGATTTCAGAATTTTATGTACGATTTCGAAAACCTAAATATTTAGGTTTCATTGTTTTTTCCTTGCTTAATTTGAAGATATTTGTGTTTCATTGATATCATGTACTTTGAGTAATTGTTTGGTTCTTTTGATGTTGGGAAATTTCGGATGTAGATTTGAATGAAATGTTGTTTCTTTGTGTTTGATTGATTTTATGAGCTTGGGGTAAGAGGTTTATTTTTCATTTTGCCTTTGAAAATACTGAAATCTGGTGGAAATTCTGGAACAAAATTTGACAGAATGGAGTGGTACTTGTGATTCATGCAGCTTGGATAAATGTGGATTTTTTTGTTAAATTGGAAATTTTGGGTTTACAAAACGAGTCAAGAGGTTTTATTAATAGTTTCAATTGCTTCAGATAGAGCATCCACTATAGTTTGTATTTTAAACGAGATAGGTTCCCTTGAGCTGCCAAGAATATCCATGCATTATTTCTCATTATTAGGCCAAATGCAGCAAGATCACTTTTTTATTTATAAAATATGTCTTGATTACTTTATATGCCAATTAGTGGAGGCTTAATTCACTTTGCATCAGTCATGAACATCGGGAATTCTACGTGTGTGATTATTAATTAATGCACGAGTATAAGGGTTCAATTATCTTGATAGGTTTTTGCCTGTAGCATGAGACCGGTTTATGTTTGTTTATAATTAATTCCCTTGTGATTGTGGCATTAACGAACATTGAATTAATGAAAAAAATTGTAGGTCTTTCATGTCAGTCCTCCATGTCTTTTTAGTTGTTCCATGATGAATTGTACGAAGCCTTTGTGAGTCCAGATTGTATTTGTGCTATTTTTTCAGCGTGTTTAGTGTATTACGAGCGTAAGACTATTCTATATCAATGTCCTTGGTTTTTTAGAACGAGCGGTTTCTGGATGTATGTACTTTTGTTACCTGATTGGAGAAACGATGCTAATACTCTTGTCACTTGTCAGATGAATTTACAAGTGTTTGCCTAGCTACCTGTTTATGACTAGGTTAATACATCAAATGTTCTTTTTCCCCTTAACATCTTTGAGTTTCCATCTTTTGTTTTTGAACACTTGTCATTTCAAATACTTGTTTTACTAGTTTGTGCACATTTTTCTTTTATATGAGTTATTAATCTGTACATATTTAGAGAGACTTATCAAATGAGACTTATCAAATGTTAGAGAAACCACCACTCTGAGTTCTTATCTCAATATACACATACTTTGAATTATCAATGTGTACATATTTGTATACATGTTGATTATTTAGGTGTACATAGTTTTACACGTGTTATTCATTTTGAAGTCTAAGAAATTAGGGGAAGCACTAATGTGTACGTTATATTATTTAGGTGTACATA
>NW_020646789.1:0-520 GCF_003573695.1 Papaver somniferum | reverse complement strand
AAATATACATGTAAAGCATAAGGGGTGAACATATCACAATAAGAAGTAGTACACAAAATGTTTGAAAAACTATATTGTGCTTAAAAGTGATAAACGATACTACTCATTGGGGGAACAACTATGTGCGAAATGAAAGCCATCCATGCAAATTCTAAAAGGGAGGGTAATGTTAAAGTTGATATCTATCGTTGTTGAATGTTCTATTATAGGTACTCAACGAATACATGAAGAACCGTAGAAGATGAAAATTGAAGTTTCAAGAAACCGAGAAAGTATCATGTCATTTGTAATGAAATTTAAACTTGCAAAAGTTCATATGTATTTCAAAAGTTTTGTCATTAAAATTAACAAAGGAGACATTGTTAGTGTGAATGCTTAGTTGAAACTCCAAGTATTGATATGACAAGTAGATGCCAAAATTATTTCTAAATTTATAGACTATTAAATTTAACTTTGGTTTAGATTCAGTTAGGTAGTAAAGTCATAGGTTCATCCAAATTACTCTTGAAGATTAAATATT
>NW_020646788.1:0-492 GCF_003573695.1 Papaver somniferum | reverse complement strand
ATATGTAGAAGTTCAGGATTTGGAGAATATCAAGTTTTGCACACATTGTAAGTTTATGGGTCATAAGTTCGAAAATTGTCTTGCTGCTCGCAAGCTTTTGGGAGGTTCTAAATCTGTTGAGTCTCACAAAAATCAGATTCAAAAATCCAAGGATGGTAAAGAGGTTAGCAATACAAATAAAAAGTATGCTTGTAGGGAAGTGCGTGGAAAGACTAATATGCATGGTAATTTGCATGGCTCCCATGCAGATCACGCTAATCAGTCTATAGAGTTGGGAATTGCAGCAAGTGACAGTTTGCAGACCCGGAATGAGAATATGACAGAAGTTAATGTCCAATCTGGGAAGGAGATTTTTGATGTTGTTTATGAGAATGTTGATGATAAACAGCTAGAAGAGCAGCTCGACAAAGCTGTTATTGAGTATCGTGAAGCACAAATTAAGTTGATGAGATGTAAAAACAATATTGCAGCAAAAAAGGATCATGCTATACG
>NW_020646787.1:0-429 GCF_003573695.1 Papaver somniferum | reverse complement strand
TTTTTTAAAACCAAACTATAAACTAGATAAACTCATTTTTATTATAAAATTTTCTAAAAAATGATTGTGGTAAATAATAATACATTTAAAGGCTCTACATGTTATCCAAATTGCATTTCTACGTATGGTGATTCCAAAAATAAAGAGGGAAGTCATCCTTTACATTGAAAATAAGGATGAAACACCAGTTTCTAAGCATCCAAATCCTAAAAAATTTCCTGTATACTGTGGGGAACTGAAAGACAGAGGTAAAATAGTCGAAAAAGATATTATACAAAACCTTGGGGGACAAAGAGAGTTATATAAGTAGACAATATTTATAATAAGGGGCATTTTGAGTTTGGTGTCTATAAAATGGCACACCTTTACCTTTGGTACCTCACTTTGTCGGAATTTTAGTTTGGTGTGGGTCCCAATCAAGCAGTTGAC
>NW_020646786.1:0-701 GCF_003573695.1 Papaver somniferum | reverse complement strand
TGGTGGTTCTGCAACTGATTTTGGGAGAAGGGGAAGGAGCTCGACTGTTTTGGGAGAAAGGGAGTGTTTGTTTGGGTATAGGGTATCGGGTTCTACGGTGTGAAGCGGGGATAGCGCGGTTTGATGATCTGCGACAAGGAGCGATGGATGGGAAGATGGTAGGTGGATCCAACGGCGATACGGAGGTAAGCGTGGAGCGACCGTCGGATGAAGGGGTGTAGCAAAACGGACGACCCAAGATGGAGATGGGCGTTGCGATGTAAAGCGGGGGCTTCGGCGTTTGATGTGCGATGATGGAGCGACCGTGTGATGCTGAGATGCTTCGATCTGACGGCTGAAATCCGAGACGGGCTTGGATAGTGGAAATGTGTTTGAGTAAGGGTTTTGGGCCTTGGGTATGCCAAGCCCATATCTTCTTTAACAACAATTCTTCCTTCTTGAGCCCATTCCTAGCTTTTTGGTCTTGTGCTCCATTCTTTGCGGCTTCCTTGCGTAATTTCTTCCGGCTTTTCACCACTCTTCAACTCTTTTCCGCTCCGCAAGTTATCCAGATTTTATTATTACCTAAAAATTCAAAATTAAGTAAGAAAAATATTTATTCTTGAAAACAATGAAAATACAGAATATGGGATAAAATGTAGAATTAATGCACAAAATATGAGTTAAATGCCAACAAAAAGGGATAAATATATACAATATTT
>NW_020646785.1:0-981 GCF_003573695.1 Papaver somniferum | reverse complement strand
AATCTGAGATTTTACGTGATTGACAGGAAATAGAGAGGCCAAAGGAACCAGGATTGAAATCTTTGCGTACAGCTAGAGATCTCCGAGAGGGAATGGTTAGTAACCTAGAAAACAAGACATTCACAGCCAACTATATTGCAATCTTCAAGAAGGCTAAAACCTTATGTATATCTCTGCAGGTAATTGCACAGCCTTATTGCAATCTGCAAGGAATTAACATTGTCCTCTATAACTATCAATGTCAAGTTTTCTGCTTTTTTGTCTTTTTTTCTTTCGAGATGTGTGTTTTTATCAAATGGGTTTCTGGAATCACAAATCAAAATTATGCATCTGATTTTTTTGTTGTTGAAGGAGTAGATGAATAAGAGCAGAAGCTATTTACTCATATTGGACTTACTATTGATAGTTATGCATAAGCATTCTTCTTTGGTATAAACTATTTGCGAGCTTAACATTTAAATGGCTGACTTAATAATCCAAAATTTGCGTTTCAGGAAGTGTTGGTCACCTGCATAAGATACTTTTGATAAATCAAGTGCGCTATAGTGAGCCACAGGATCCGGGACATGACTGCTGCTATTGAAAAGGTACAAACATGTGTGACTTATTTTTCTCCAACTCTTACTCTCTTCTTTTCTGTTTATTGCATTTGTTGAATTGTTCTGCACAGAGGTTTGCCATTGGATCAGCTGCTCTTTTGTATCACAACTTTTTTTTTTACCTCTGTTGACGAGGGACTAAGTCATTTTGATTACTTTATTCTGCTATTTTTCTTCTTAGGTTATCAAATACCTTGGTGAGACAGATCATTTTCAAACTGAAGTTTGATGAATAAACAAAGAAAATGGTTAGAGAAATAAATTGATTTGTTGATTTTTGATCCTTTTGATAGGAACTGGAAGGTTTTAGTTGATGAGTGAGTGAATCCAATACATCAAATAACCAATATTGGACAAATGGGTTCAATTCTGAGAGGTGACC
>NW_020646784.1:0-4721 GCF_003573695.1 Papaver somniferum | reverse complement strand
ATCAATCGTCATCAATTGGATTATGTTGCTGCTTGTATTTAACCTGAAGTTGAAGAATGTGAACATGGATTCATACTCGTTCTGCCTTAGTTGTTTGTTGCAATAAGGATTTGGGGAAATCTCGTAGTAGGTTTCATTTTGGAAATATTGTCCGTTGGACAGGGTTTGATATGTTCCAGAAGTGAAGAGTTTGATTTTCAGTCTTAGTATTTGAAGCATGTGACTGCAAATAAGTTGCAGGACATGGATCATTGGATGAGATGTGATATTGTTAGTGGCGGAGCTATGAATTCTTATTATTGTATAAGAAGCAGTTTGTAGACAGAGTTTGTTAGGGTTTGTTTGTCTGTGTTGAAGTTTGACATTGTGTCGGGTAGAACAATGTTTTCTGGAGTTTCTCTCGTACTGTTTCCGATGGAGAAGCTGGATAGTTTGTGATCTTTTGATTCTTGTCGATGACGTTCTGTCGAAGAGTTGTTTTTGTTATACACCATTTGAAGTCGATCGGAGATAGTTGAAGTGCAAGACCGTTGTGAGAAACAGGTTGGTCTATTTATGTTGCGGATACGTTCTTATTTTAGTAAAGACCCATTATGAGGAATTAAAAAGTTATCTCTTGGACACTTCAAGAGTTTAAAGAATAAAGATACAATACTACAATGTGTATGGTGGTGTGGCTACGGGAGCTAGCGCATACTACTTGGAGAAAACACGGTGCATGAATTCGAATGGGCTACAATTTCGGTGTGTTTCTCATCAGCCTTTTATTATTCATTGGCTATTTGATTTCCCGATTCTCAGTGTGATACTTTCTGTTGGAGAGAGCAACATTATAGCAATGATAATATTTGGGGGTTTGCTCATCTGCTATAGTTATTGAAATTGATTTTGATAGTGATAGAGCCTGTAGAGATGAAGGTAGAAATTTTTATTGAGAAATTTTGTTCAACAACGATATAGTTTCCGTAAAGTTATAAAAACAACAGCGTCTTGAATTTCTTGTAGATTGAGGAAGTTACCAAAGGTTTCATATTATGGTTGGGTGTGATTGGGTCTTTGTGTGAGGACGGATTATCAGATTTCGAACGTTGGTGTACGTTTGGAGCAAGATTGGAAAAGGGATATGCACAAGAAAGAATGTGTGACATTATGTATTGTTACAAGGGTAACAGTAAATTCTTCGACGATGGTCACAGTTCTATCCGACTCCGATTGTGTTGTGGTTTGACTGTCATGAAGTCTAAACCACATGCTTGCTTAGAAAATTGATAAAAGACTATCTTGACAATTATGCCTGTAAAAGGGACATTGTTGTCAAAGCTCGTTGAGGTTGCTGAAGTGGTGTAGTAAAAAAATTGGTGTGTCAGTTGTTGAAGTCTCTGTGAAGCTGGACACGTGTTTGGTATGTATGCAAGGGTTGAAGATATGATGAGCTTTTTTAAAAGGATTAAAAATCAATTGGGGAAATATGGTCGTATAATCACGATCCAATAGGAGATAGGCTTGTAAAGCAAGATTCATAGAGATGAGATCGAGATTGGCACGTAGTGGCAATGATCCATGGATTGGTTGTATTTGGTGCCAGTTAGAGTCATGCTCAATATGCTTTGGTACATACAAGATAGTTAGGTTCTTGGAAGCTAACATGGAGGATGGTTTATTATAAACTAACCTGAAGTATCTCTTTAACTCGCTTTCGTGGACATGCTCGTGTAAAGGAGCAGGTGTGTGATCAGTTGTTTGAAGAAGCAGTTGACTTGGTTGGAGTTTAGAGACAAAATTGAACATTGTGGTTATGCTAAGGTGATGCTTAGGCAGACGCATGAAGGATATTGTGGTAGTTTCATTTGATGATCGAGTAGTTATGGATGTCAACCTTAACAGATGTGATGCGCAACCTGGAGTTAGTGGCTTAGAAGAGCGGAACATTAACTTAGGTGGAGCAAGGAAGGCCAAGACGGAGCTGTGTTCGTAGTATGGAACAAGTTCGAAGGTGGCGAAGGCTCAAAGGCGCATAATGACTGTAACTAAGTTCGATTGGTAGCCTATGGACAACGATCGTGCATGGTATTATTGAGTTTGCATGCAATACACTATAATGATGTCAATTAATATGGAGTTGTGAACATAAAGGAGCAAGGTGTATTTTCTCAAAGATGTTGCATAACGGGTAATCATATGATGATGGTTGGTGAGATGGTCAAGATTTTTTCGCCATGGTGGAGATTTTTACAATCACCAGTAGGTTGGATTGTTAAGTCTTAGTTGGTGACGTTCAAGTTTAGTTTGATCTCTTCTGGTGGAGGTTCTATGGAACAATTTGGATGAACTGCATTTCGGTTTGATTCCTATCGAGGATATGTAGGCAACCAGTGATGGTGAAATTGATTTTCAGAAGATGGAGGGATAACAGTTGATCGTCTCATGCATGAATGCATGATCCTAGGTGGAGAATTGTAAGGAAACGTGGGTTTCCTAGTTTAGGTTAAATTCTTAGTTTGAGTTAATTACAATATTAAGATGAGATACCTAAATTGATCATGGTTTCCTAGTATGAGTCGGTTTCCTAATCCAAGGAGATCAAGACTTGGGAACCAAGTTTGTGACTCCTATATAAGGAGCTCTAGTCTAAGTGTTTTAGTCATGCAATCCTCAATGTAAATCTCGTAGAGATGTGAGGGATTCATCCCACCTATTGAGGTGGTTTATGTGAGAGACCTAATGGTGGAAGGAGTACATCATTATGGTGTTTTTGGGATACTTATCGATGTTGGAAGATATGTCGTTATGGAATATTCGTATGGAGATGTTGGTAAGACATCTTGTTGAGGAGAAGATCATCTTGGTGGTGCTGGATTAGATTATTGGTGTTGATCTAAAGGAGTCCATGATAATCTATATCAGGGTGCAAAGAAGATCGTCTCGTTGTGGTAGATAATGTGGTAAACATTATCTCATATGGGTGAAGATTCTACTTTGGATCTTATAGGGTGCTTGTGAGAGTTCTTATGTTCGGCCACGTTGTGGTGAGTCGATAGATTGATTTAGTCAATCAGTTGTGTAATTCTCAGTGGTAATTCTATAATGAATAAAGAGGTGTTGGAACAATTGTCGATTTCACACTTGCAAAACAGAGATTAAGACACAAAACAAAGTGACGGCTGAGTCACGACCAGGTCGCTCTCTTTAGGACGTTTCGTGGCTCTGCCTTGAATTTTGTGCAAGCAGTTCTTTCCGTCACAACGCCCCCAGGATAAAACAGCCGACAAAACTCTCTTTCGATCTCTCACGCACACAATGAGAAATCGATCACTTTTATTCCCTCTATTCTTGCTCAGTAATTTTGGTCTCTTGATTCTCAGGAAAACAATAATGTAAAAACTTTTTTTCTTTTTGTTCTCAAAACTGTTTTTATAACCAGACTGTCAATGCAGATTAATGGAGAAGAAATTGGATTGATTGCTACAATTAAAATTCCATTCGAAACAGTAAAAAACGGGCAAATAAATCATGCCATAATTAGTGCAATTAAAACATAATTAAGTGCAGTAAAAAACGGTTTGAAAAAATCTTTTAAAAACATCAAAAATAATTTCCAAATTCAAGAGACTTTCCAAGATCCCCAATTAGTATGGGAAGGGATTCCATCCTGAGACCTAACCCTCCAGGCCCAAAATGCTTAACCACTGGGCCAAGCTCGAATTGTTGATATATTATAAAAGAATTATTTTAAAACATATATCCCAACAATCCCCCACTTATATTTTTAAAATTATTGACCAAGATTCGTATAGTTATGTGCATAAGCAAAGGTATCTTTCGATTTTGAACCTTTACACAATATTAAATTCTCCGAACTCTGTCACAGAGTGAACACATGTCTTTGAACTCTATGGAGATAACATAGTACTCAACACACACACAACTATACTAAGAGTAAAGTCTTAAATTCCAGCACATTACGGGCCTCTGCTTATCCCAGTTTCAATGAATGTTCTAGAGAACTGCCCATGTTCTCATAGAAAGCGGCCACACCTTCTCATTCACATAGGTGAGTCTATCAAAGGTACTCATGCAGCTTGGTACCCCACTCTATACAGATATATATACTTCATTAAGAGTTAAAAAACTCAACCTTAACCCGCTTCAGGATATCATGCCACGGGAAAGATGCATGATTCTATCTCCAAATCATTTGTGAATCATTATTCCCTTTGAACCTATTTCTAGGTGGGTATCCATCACAAAATGACTCAACTTCTAGTGGGCAAAAGTCCCATGCCTTTAGAGGTATATAATACCTTTTCCCTATCTAATCCTTTCGTCAAAGAATCAACTAAGTTCTCTTCCGACCTAACATGATCCACACGTACAACACTAGTTGTGAGAAACTCTCTAACTGTGTTGTGCTTTTGACGCGTTTGTCGATTCTTACAGTTATAAAAACAGTTCTGTACTTTTGCAATAGCCGCGGTACTATCAAAATGGATCATAATAGCTGGTATCAGTCTATCCCATACAGGAATTTGAGAATGAAAGTTTCTCAACCATCCTGCTTCTTCACTAGCTGCTGCTAGTGCTATCAATTCAGACTCCATCGTAGATTGAGCCAGAATTGTCTGTTTCTTTGACTTCCAAGACACAGCGCCACCAGCAATATTAAACAAATATCCACCAGTGGCCTTGGAGTCATCTGAAAGAGAGTTCCAATCATCATCGCA
>NW_020646783.1:0-357 GCF_003573695.1 Papaver somniferum | reverse complement strand
TGTACACGAGTTTGCACTCAAGCATACTAAAATTCATATAAGTGACAGAGCTCTACTAAGATAGTTTCACGATGGACATCATACTCGAAGTCAGACTAATCACATGAAAAGATTAAGAAGATAGAAAGAAAAATGTAGATGGTTGAAAAGCGAACGGTGTTTCCCATATCTGTCTGAAGGCCTCTTCCAAGATGAACCTAACCTAAATGACTGAGATACCGGTCTGACGAATATTAACACACTGGCATATACAAGGGAACCAGTGGTCAATAACTTAAATCTAGATCAACAAACTGGCAAATACAAGGGAACCAGCAGTTGACTACACATAACAATAACCATCTTTTTTTTTTTTTT
>NW_020646782.1:0-409 GCF_003573695.1 Papaver somniferum | reverse complement strand
ATTACTTCAACAGCCTGTACACTTTCCGAGCAAACCAACAGCAGGGAAGAAACAATCCGCTACCAACTTGAGTGCTGCCAGGAAGAAGGTGACTTGTGGGCATTTTTCAGCGGCGATTCGTGTACTTTCTTCCGATGGCATTGCTCCTCGCAACGAATCCACTTTCGCAGAGTTACAGGCGAAGCATCCAAAAACCCCAGCCCCTTCAATTCCAACTGAATCTGTTGGTGTTGATGCAATCACAGTTGATTCTAAGGCTGTTCTTGGAGCTATTAGGAACTTCCCTAAAGGAACTTCTTGTGGATGAGATAGTTTGCGAGCGCAATATTTAGTGGATGCATTGAGTGGTTCGGCTTCAGCTGTATCGGACGAGTTACTATCTTCAATCACGGGGGTCGTCAACTTATGG
>NW_020646781.1:0-1519 GCF_003573695.1 Papaver somniferum | reverse complement strand
GATATAATTGTTACGAACCACTGTTACGAAGTACCCTAACACAAAACTGTTGCGAACTCTGAATAATTGTTACAGAAATTGTGACAAACTGATTGAATTTGAAAGAAAAGGCCACGGATTCTGCGACTGTCTCTTGCTGTTGTTCTGAGTTCTTCTTCTTCCTCTCGCCCGTATCTCTGCAACTTGGTGTTTTTGTGCTATGTTATGTTCTAAACTTCCCCAAAGTGTACGTAAAGGCCCCAAACTACTCGATAATCCCCCTCTGTGATACTCTCCTCTTATTTATATACCACGGGTCATATGAATCCCGAGAATATCTTCCTTTTTTTTCTCTCCCAAGTTCCGTAACTTTCTGCTGTTTTCGTTACTTTCACGCCTCTCTGATTTGGTTAAAACTCTTCAAAACAAAGAGTAAAATATCTCGAGAATATATCCTCTCTTAACTTCACACGTACCTTCCCTTTAATGAACAAGAATTCCCGAAAATATGCTAACTTCCTGTTTTACCCAACTCGAAGATATTTCCTTCTATTTCTCTTCTGCACGCGTTAAAACAGAGTCCGGGCCCTTGTAAACCTTTCCTTATTGGAAAGATACGAATCCTGGAGGAATTTATCTTCTTCCTGTTACACGTAATTCCCATATTTAGACACATAAAAATCCCGAGACTTACCACTACCTGTTTCGTGTCAAATCAATTATCAAACCTGTTTAATCGACCAAAACTCCTATGTTATCCATGTTCATCACTAACAGGACAAAATAAATCCATTCCCGTAAAAATCTCTTGTTAAATCTCGTCCAAATCCAAACCAGCAAATACACGGAGAGATGTAACCATTTTCCCGCCAAATTTAATTTTTCAAACAGAGAAGATGACCTCCCCTAACCAACTGTCGTGTGTCTTTAACACTTAGGGTGTCCTGGTTGTAAATAACAAGTGGGTACCCATTAGTAATTGAATGTCCCTTATCCAAATAAGGGGTGCCTTTAGTGATTTTCTCCCACGAGCGCAAATAACACTTTTCAAGCCAATTTCGCCGCAAAATCTTATTTTTCCAAAAACACCTACAAAGACATAAAAAGCAAAAATAAATACAAAATCGAGTACTAACAATATATACAATTGAGATTATATCAGACACTAAAATGTGTCTATCAAATACCCCTAAACCTATTATTTGCTAGTCCTCGAGCAAAAATAAAAATAAAATCTTAATTCACTGTCGCAGGCATCGTCGATTGCGTTTAACGTATGCAATAAGCCTTTAAACCCCTAGGTGTCCCAAGTGGCGGAGTGTTGTCTCCGGAGGGCTTACCAGAGGTATACCCACAAAGCCTTTTTACTCCAGACCCTAGCTATCTACACAGACTACAGGAGGAAGTACCCTGATGCGAAATTCCAATTGTTGTACACGAGTTTGCACTCAAGCATACTAAAATTCATATGAAGTGACAGAGCTCTACTCAGATAGTCGCACTATGGACATCAATATTCGGAGTCAAAACTAATCACATG
>NW_020646780.1:0-1209 GCF_003573695.1 Papaver somniferum | reverse complement strand
TCAAAGCTTTCTGGAGTCTTCTTGAGCTTTTCAGAGCTCTTTTAGGGCCCTTTTGTGTTTTTAGGGTTTTTAGGAAACATTCAAAGATAATCTTCATTATTGCAGAGAATTTTGTTTGTATCAATCTTTATAAAGAATTAAGTTACTTTCAGTTGGATTTAACGAATCCCCTAGCTAGAAGATACTAGTGCTACGAAATATAATTAACTTAAACCTTTTTCAGAGCTTTTTAAAGTTTTCAGAGCACTTTAGATTTTTCAGAGATCTTTAGATATTTTAGGGCTTTTTAGACTTTACAGGGTTTTTTAGATTTTTCAACGCTTTTTAGAGAACATTAAAAGTTGATCTTCACTATTGTAAGGATTTGTTTTTATCATTGTTTATCGAATCTCCTAGCTTGTAGATCCCAGTGCTATGGAGTATTATTAAATTTAAGCTTTTCAAAGTTTTTTGGAGTCTTCCTGAGCTTTTTAGAGTTTCTCAGAGCTCTTTCAGGGGTTTTTAGTGTTTTTAGGGTTTTTAGGAAATATTCAAAGATAACCTTCATTATTGTAAGGAATTTTGTTAATATCATTCTTTATAAAGAATTAATTTACTTTTAGTTGGCTTTAACGAATCCCCTGGCTAGTAGATATTGGTGCTAGGAAATATAATTAATTTAAAGCTTTTTCAGTGCTTTTTAGAGTTTTTCAGAGCTCTTTAGATTTTTCAGAGATCTTTAGATATTTTAAGGCTTTTTAAAGTTTTTAGGGTTTTTTAGAGTTTTCAAGGCTTTATAGAGAACATTCAAAGTTGATCTTCATTATAGTAGGGATTTGTTATTATCATTCTTAATCGAATCTCCTAGCTTGTAGATCCCAGTACTACAGAATATTATTAAATTTAAGCTTTTCAAAGCTTTTTGGAGTCTTCTTGAGCTTTTTAGAGTTTCTTAGAGCTCTTTCAAGGCTCTTTAGTGTTTTTAGGGTTATTAGGAAACATTCAAAGATAACCTTCATTATTGTAGGAAATTTTGTTAATATCATTATTTATAAAGAATTAATTTACTTTTAGTTGGATTTAACGAATCCCCTGGCTAGTAGATATTGGTGCTACGAAATATAATTAACTTAAAGCTTTTTCAGTGCTTTTAAGAGTTTTTCAGAGCTCTTTTGATTTTTCAGAGCTCTTTAGATATTATAGGGCTTTTTAGAGTTTTCAGGTTTTTTA
>NW_020646779.1:0-510 GCF_003573695.1 Papaver somniferum | reverse complement strand
CGAAATTGACGAAATTGTGTGTGTTTAAGGTTTTTGGAGAATATTCCAAGGGAATCTTACCTGTAAAAGGTTAGATATTCATTGTTCTTACCAAGTTTCAGGCTTATAGGAGTCCGCTTCTGGCCATGTTTCGACCTCAAAGCCAGTTTCTTTCCCGAACTTGACGAAACTCTGTGTGTTTAAGATTTTTGGAGAATATTCCAAGGGAATCTTACCTGTAAAAGGTTTAATATTCATCATTCTTACCAAGTTTCGGACTTATAGGAGTCTGCTCCTGGCCAGGTTTTGACCTCGGAGCCAGTTTCTTTTCCGAACTTGACGAATCTGTGTGTGTTTAAGGGTTTTGGAGAATATTCCAAGGGAATCTTACCTGTAAAAGGTTAGATATTCATCGTTCTTACCAAGTTTAAGACTTATAGGAGTCCGCTCCTAGCCAGGTTTTGACCTCGGATCCCGTTTCTATCCCGAACTTGACGAAATTTTGTGTGTTTAAGGTTTTTGGAGAATATT
>NW_020646778.1:0-1314 GCF_003573695.1 Papaver somniferum | reverse complement strand
CGCGCGTTTCGTTCAAAGCTTATTTCGTCACTAACTTCTTCGTTTTCAGTCCGAATTGAGTGATTTTTGGCTCGTTAGAATCGTCTTTCAATTCCCTACAACATGGAAACAAAAAATCCAGTGTTCTAGAAACTTCGATGTGCACTTGGAGCAGTAACATGATCGGGTTCGAGGTTCGTGGACAACGACATGATCGGGTTCGAGGTTCGTGGATAGCGACATGATCGAGAGTTCGAGATGAGGATTGCTTAGTCCCTTCAATATTTAGCCTTGCATCACATCGCAAGCACCTAAAGCCTCACCTTGCACTGAGCACTTAAGTTTTGCTTTCGCAAGCATAAAATCTATTCTTGCACGCGAGTATGAAAGACTTGCACCTTGGCAAGCATAAAGTCTCTTCTCAACCACGAGCCCAATGCCCGATGTTGGTCCAAAGACTCGTACTCAACATAATCAATACAGCCATCCTTCCCGAGCAGCGAGCGCTACAGCCTTGTTACGTTGCGAGCAAAAAGCCTTGCCCCAGTCGCAAGCACATTATGTTTCACTTAAGACTCGACTAGCTCTCGAGCATCACAAGTCCACCACGTGAAGAAAAGTCTCGCCTAGCACGTGAGCAATATTATTTTATTTTTTTTTACTTTTCATTTTTTTTTGCAGGTAATTACAGCTGGGGGAGTCTTCGCAATATCTATACTCACGCTTGGGGGATAGTTTCATCATCAACGTTCGACGTAAAAGGATAAACAATTTTCTTAACCACCAACAAGTTGGAGGTTAAGAGGGGGAGATTTTGTACCGTGTATTTTATACAAGGTGAGCCCGTAATCAAGCCCGTCTAGCCAGCCCATGAAGGAAGATTCTAGAAGTTTCCAGAAGGCTTGTTTCCCAAGTTGCTTGCACATGAAGTTTACATCAAAATTAGGGTTATATAAACTCTATAAATACATGTATCCTAAACCCAAGAATTGAGGGAATATTAGGTTAGCTAACCCGGAGAAAAACACCCTTGTATCAAATACATCAATAAAATACCTCTTCGTTCCTCCGTGGATGTAGGCAACACTTACCGAACCACGTAAAATTCTTGTCTTCTTATATATTTTTGATTGTTTTTCTAACCCTAATGATCATCAAATCATCGTGTTTAGTGCCTAGAATTTATTTTGGGTACAAAGATTGGCGCCGACTAAGGGGATTCGAGTAAAACGATCGTGTTTTACCAGTGAGAGAAGCCTCGGAAAAATCATGAACGAGATTCCAACAAAAATCAGCAAGAAAAAATAAAAAAATAGGGTTCTTACGTAACTGTTG
>NW_020646777.1:0-3355 GCF_003573695.1 Papaver somniferum | reverse complement strand
CAAATAATTTTTGCTTCGCAGAGTTGATATTTGATTACTTCGCATAGACTTTGATTATTTCGCAAGATAGGGTTAGCACAGTTGGTCAGGAGGCATGAATGCAAGCAGCAGGTCGCGGGATCAATTCTTGCTTCTCGCATGTTTATTTTTATTATGCGAAATTTATACAGAATTGCCTCTTACACAGTTGGAATTTGATTATTTCGCAAGAACTTTGATTATTTCGCAAAAGAGGCTAGGAACAGTTGGTATGGTGCGATAAAATACAAGAAGCAGATCAAGGGTTCAAGTCTCACTTCTCACACTTCTTTTTGCTGCGCGAAATTCATACATTTGAAGGCATTTATTCACTTCTTTGACAACAATAGCGACTCACATGAAAGATAAGTACCACCTCCTTGAACATTTTACTTTATACTAGGAACGAATAAAAAGATTTTTAATTTGATTTACAAAAAGTGATTCAATCGCACGATTACAAAGATTTCAAGATTTCAAATATTATAAAGATTACTAAGATTTCAAGAATACAAAGACTTTAAAATTACAAAGATTGCGAGATTTCAAAATTACAGAAAACTGAGAAAATTCAATTTATATATTTCTTTAGAATATTTCTTTTGCAGAGAATAAAAAGATTTTTGATTTGATTTACAAAACGCGATAGAATCGCAGAATTACAAAGATTTTACAACTACAAAGATTTCAGAGTTACCATGTATTAGAAATTCTCATGAATATTTATTTTGATTCAAATGATATGATATTATGAGAATGAAATAATGAATGAAAGAGATGACAGAGATGAAAGAATGAATGAAAGAGATGATTGAAATGAAAATATGAATGAGAGCATAAAGAAACTCGAACATTTTGCAGAAACAAAGAGACGCGAAAATTTCGCAGAAACGCGAATAAAATTTCGCAGATAGGGGCGAACCTTTATGGCGTACACCCTAGTTCACGAATAAAATTTTGCAAGAGGCAAATGTAAGACCTAAAGTACGTCATATAAGGGGGTACCTGTTGCATGGCTCAGGGAAAGGTTACACCGCCCCCGGAACCTGAGTCATGGAGATTTGGATTCTCAGCCTAAGCATATGACTTAGGTTGGGCGACTAAGGTAATAAGAACTCTCCTAAGGAGTGCAGATCTGATCAAGGCGCCGAGGTACACGGTTGAGTCAAGAGTGCCAGGGGCGTTTGAAGCGTCTTTTCCATTCTTGAGAAGTCTTGGCTTATACTGCACTCGGCTCGAAGAAAACCCCACTTAGGGTGCAGTCTCGTAACCATAAGCCCTATAGGTAAAAGGGACAAGAGGCTGCGAAAAAAACTGGTTGTTGCTAAGACCGGATGGGAGGATCTAACCTTGTATGGTAGAAGTACGCCTCCTTGAAAGGGCAACCAGGGGGGAGATAAGGGAGGCACCATCCATTAGGGAGATGATAAGTGTCTTAAGACGCAAATGTCATGAGGCTTTTTACTCGCAAGGGTATTAAGGCTTGTCATATTTGTGCAACAATCCTGAAGAGGCAATAATAATAGAGAAAAAGATAAGACGAGATCAATGGTTCAGTACATGAAAGTGTGAAGACGTCTTGCGATTTCGTCGCAAGACGACAATGTCATGGGGCTTTATTTTCGCAAGAATATTTAGGCCTGTCATATTGTCGCAACAATCTTGAAGAGGCAATAATACAAAAGAAAAAGTTAAGGCAAGATCAATGGGTTTTTGCATGAAAGTGCAAAGACGTCCTGCGATTTTGTCGAAATGACAAGAGGTGGAAAAATAAGACCTTTAACTAGGAAGGCAAAATAAGACCACATAAGAAAATGAGTAAGCAAGTAAGCTTGCGAGAATGATTATATGTAAACAAGCTTGCGAATATGTACATGGAAATGAAACTGAGGCAGTGAAAATGCCGCAGACTTGATATTATGATCATACTGTTATGAGATACTAATAGTGCAGGAAAAAGGAAAGATGAAACACAAGTAAGAACTTGTGAAGAACAATAACTACACGAAGAAGAATGCATACACTAAAGAAAAAGGCAGAGAAATGAAGAATGGAAGCAATTTAAAGCTACATCAATTTTAGACGGCAAAATGAGCTAAGTAACACAAACCTTAACTATAAATTGCAATAGATAAGCATTCTCATCATACAAGGATCATACTCGCATCATAAAAGCATTGCATAAGCATTTCATGGCATAAACATCGCATACACATTTCATAACATAATCATCACATAAGCATTATGTTCGCATAAATACTTTACAAAACTGTACGGAATAATATTGCATAATTTCGCAATAATATCGCAGAATTTAGCAGAATTATTTAGAACTATTCAGAATTTCGCAGAATGTGTCAGAATTTTGCAGAATTATTCAGAATTTCGCAGAATTATTCAGAATTTTGCAGAATTTTTCAGAATTTCGCAGGATTATTCATATTTTCTCAGAATGTGTCAGAATTTCGCAGGATTATTCAGAATTTCGCAGAATGTGTCAGAATTTTGTAGGATTATTCAGAGTTTCATAGGATTATTCAGAATGTGTCAGAATTTTGCAGAATGTGATTATTTCGCAGAATGTGATTATTCCGAACGATATGATCATTTCGCTCAATCATTTCGCACAATTATAAGAAACTTGAAGAGATTATACTATCGCATGAGCACAAAACATGAGACATAGGAAAGATGAGAATGAAGAAACAATTTGCACATTCAACATTTTCTCAAAGATTCTACCCTCATAGATAAAGAACAGAGGCAACTATGGATTACCAAGAAAATATTTTAGGTTCTTTATCTTCTCGGCAAGAATCACCAAAAATGGAGTAATAATTTCGCATGAATAGAGGCAATACTTATTATTCTCATTCAAGGACGGATACTTCTTATATTTCGAGAATTGAATATTTCTTATACTTCATCAAGGATACTTCATGCTTCTTATACTTCTTTAAGGATACTTCATACTTCGCATACTTCGAAAAATGATACTTCTTATTTACTTCACAACATTCCGGAACTTCACAAAAGAATAGAGGCAAGTACGTACTTTTCAAGTCCAGTATTCTTTCGCTCGTTCCTTCATCAACAAAGATCAAAGACTACTCCAACAACACGTATCTCTCTCCAACAACTACAACAATGGATTTTTTCCTGAAGATCGCTTTTCAAGCAATATTCAAGAAAAAAGAGGCAAGATGTAGGATCCAAATATCGCACAACAGTAAGAGTTTGCGAAATTATAGAGAGAGTTTGCGAGAATGTAGCAGAGCTTGTGAAATTGTAATAAGAGCCTGAGAGAATGTTGCACCAAATCCGAAATTAGGGGAAA